>NC_082688.1:57395718-57486662 GCF_949987515.2 Delphinus delphis
AGAAGGGCAGAAAAAAATTAAGTTATTGAAAAAAAAAATTCTAAAAATTAAAAAGTAATAAGAAAAAATAAAAGGAGGAAAGTGATCTCCACGTCTTACTCCTCTGCCATCTTAAAGGTTTCTCTCTGCAGTTCACTTTTTAAAATTGATGGTATTTTCTCTGAATGACGGTTTTTTCCTGCCATGCTTTTTCTTGACTTTACCTTGTCAGGGACTGCCAACAACCTTATCAGATATTGGTATCTTTGCACTAGAAAAGTATTTTAAAAGTTCTCTAGACCAGTCCCCTGAACATCTTCTGTCCTAGTAATGGAGGTAGAGTGGCCATTTGGGAACTTGACAATGCTAACCAACCTTCCAACACTGAAATTGCTTCTCAGAATCATAAAGAAGAAGAATTAGAAAGAACCTTTGAGATGATTTAGTTCAGTGTCCTCATTCTCTGGATGCTGCACCTGAAGCTCAGAGAGGTTAAGTTACTGATCCAATGCGTCCGAGTTAGTTAGGGCCCAGGGACAGAACTCAGGCCCAAGCACTCCTGATCTGGGGTATCTTCTGAGCCTGGTAAATAAACCTTGTTACTTTATTGGCACGGGTATCAGTCAGCTTGGTCTGTGCTAACAAATATCACATTTATTTTCTCATGATTCTGAAAGCTAGGAGTTCATGATCAAGGTGCTGGCAAATTCAGTTTCTGGTGGGAGCTCTCTTCCAAGCTTACAGATGGGCCCTGTCTCTGTGTGTCCCCATGTACTTTTCTCTGTGTGTGGAGAGATAGTGAGAGAGCTTGCTCATGTGTCCTCCTCCTTCCAGAAGGACACTAATCTCATTGGATTGGGGCATCACCCTTATGACCTTATTTAATCCTAATTACCTCTCAAAGGCTCCATGTCTAAATCCTATCATATTGGCTGTTAGGACTTGACACACAAATGGGGTGGCACAGTTCCATCTATAACAGTGATGAGAAGTCAGTGTTTTTGTCAAAGTGGACATCTAAAAGCTACTGTACACAGGAGAAAGGTCTGGATCTCCAACCCCCAGACTTCAACTATGGAGCGTTGGCTGTTAGAAGCATTGAAGGGATGTGAAGGTGACTCTGAAGAGAGCAATAAAAATATAATAAAGAGAAGATGAAAAGACAGACAAATGTATGGCAGGCCTAGCCAACGATGGAAGTAGAGCAGTGGCCAGCTGTGACCTGAATTCTGACATCTTCTGGGTGGCACCACCTCATTCCCTTTGCTTCCTTCCAGTCCCGCATCTTACCTTACATCCTTAGAGAATAAGGCTGCCCAGAAGAAGCCCCTTTCCTGTCTCGAAAATTTTCTTCTTGTTCTCCTCTGAGTGTGCCTCCTTCTTGCCAAACACCTCCACCTGTAGGCTATTTTTACAGTCACTTCTCTGAACTAACCCTCTCCTTCTGTTTGCTCTCTCTCATCAAATGTCTGCTCCTTTTGCTTCCCATTCCCTTACAGGTCTTGAGCACCAGCTCTGAGTTACAAATGGGTGACCCAAAGGTGGTCGAGGCATGGTCACATCTCTTGAGGTATTCAGGGACAAGTGTGAGATATGTAAATGGAGACACAGCTGAGAGTGCTAGAGATTGTAACAGAATTCATAGGAAGTAGCATCAAACTTTTCTAACCACCAAATTAATGTACCTTTCATGCTACCATTTTCTTTATGCTAAGAAAACTCCCTGAAATGTAACTAGATGCCCTCAGATCGCCTCAGGGAGTAGGCTTTTGCTCACTCTTCATTCTACTTAACCTTCACGTGGCACACCAGTACTTCAGCTCTTGCCTCACTTTGGAATGCTCGCTCATAGCTCCTGTCACCCTGGTTGTCCTTCTGTCTCTCTGTCCTCTCAGGCACCTTCTCTAGCTCCTAGTTCACGTTTGTTCACAGGATGCAGGTGCCACCTGAGGTGCGTATTTGGCCCGTTCTCATTTCCCTCTGCTCTCTCACCCTCTCCCTGGCAAGCTCCCATAGATTCAATTCTCACCTCTCTCCCAAATCTCAGACCCAGATTCTAACCACTTGCTGGAAGGCTCCATATAGTGCCTTAGAATTTTGAAATGGAACTCATTCTGTCTCTCCTCAACACCTCGCGACCAACTCCCGCTCCTGTCTTCTCGGATTCTGAGTTATTTTCAGCTTTGCCTTTATTTCCTCCTTATATCCAATCACTCAGAAAGTCCCTTAGACTCTACCTCTTCAAGGTTTCTATTATTGGATTTTCCCTCCTCCTGTCACCCTGACACATTTAGGGCTTTAATGCATTTAATCTGGTATAATATATTACTCACCTAATTGATCGCTTTTCACTCCAAACCATTCTGAAAATAATTTTCAGATATGTCTTTTATGAGTAATTTTCTGTTTATTTGTCCCATCTTATTAAAAAAGTTCAATAATCCCTAAGTGACTAACAAATTAGCTCACCTTGATGCTCAAATCCCTTAATAGTGTGGACCGAACCTACGATTACAAGTTTTTCTTGCACTTCTGAGGATGTCTCCCTGTGTATATTCTAGACTACAGGCAGACTCACGTACCCATGCTTTGAGCTTCCCTTCCATTATGACTTTCTTCTTTTTTTTTTTCCTCCAGTCAGTACCTTTTATTAAATGTACACAAGGAAAACTAAACAGAACTAATGAGTCCATGTCACCAAATTGATGGAAATTTTGCTATAGATTTCAGATGTAATTTATAGCTATGAGATAGAATAGTTATTCACTGATACAAAATCATGTTATTTATATAAATTGATCTAATCACTGATATGGAATCTCATTTTTATACAAATTGATCCAACTGCTTATATGAAATCTGGTTTTGATATAAATTCATCATTTTTTTTTACTTTATTAAATAGAAAAGTCTTGGGATAACTATTTTGAAATGGAGAATATGAGAAAACTATATTTAACACAATATATTTCAGTGTGAACATTTTTGTCAATTGCACCCCTAGTTATTAGGACAAGAAAAACAACAACAAAGGAATAAATGCCTTCTTATATACTCAAATGCTCCCTGGGGACTGTGGCCTTCAGCTGAGAACTACTGATCCAGACAAATGTATCATTTACTTCTCTTTTCTTATATTTCTTGATCTCTCATCAGTATTTTTTATCTTTCAGGAAATTATGTTTATTCTTTCTCTTATTATCTAACTCTAAATAATGGAAGAACCAAGGGCCCTGCTCTGATCATTTTGTTTTTCTCTACCTAAACACTGTTCTTATTTGATTTCACTCTTATGCCTTTATTCTTGTTCTCCCGTCTACTGGGATTGTCCCACTTCCTACTTTTTCTTGTGAAATCCTGTTAAAGAGGTAACGTCATTGACTTCCCAGCATCCATTCACCCTACTGTATAGCAATGGGAAATTATCTGTAATAGAGGAGGGATGGAACGGATGGTAATTGGCTCAGGGACCATGGCCCAAGTGACCAGAGTGGGCACAGTGTGACCCACACATTGGCTCAATAAGAAAGAAAAGAAATAATTTTGGCCCATGATTGGGGCAGTGGTACTTATTTTCCACTGTGACCAAAAAGAAGCTTATAGCCCCTATTGCTGCTAAAATCATCTTTTGGTCATAAGAGGAACCAGACTTAGAAAGACACTGTTAGTGAGGGCAGTGGGATAGAAATATTATTGAACAGAAGATATCATGGAGTCACTGAGCCAACCAGCTGAGCAGCCTGCTTTACCTCTGGATTTTTGTTGATGAACAAATACATTTCCTAATTATTTAAGCCAGTTTTAGTAGGGTTTTCTGTTGCGTTCAATTAAAAATAACATACTAGTACACCTATCTAATCTTCTAGTCTTAAATGCCTCTTTGTCTATGGAACATCTGTCTACAACTTAACTGAGCTCTTTACTTTTGAAACCCGTAGTAGTATTTACATTAGTGAGATGGCACATATCTTACTATACTCTTAATTGTAGCTGTGTAAGTTCTTGATTTATTCCTGGTAGTTAGGGAATGTGTTTTCCTTATTCTTGTGTCCCCTGAAAGCACCTACTGTAGTATACAGTGAAGGTTGTTGAATGGGAGAGCTTTTGGTGTAATAAAAGGATTCCTGTCATTCACTAGCTGTGACCTTGGAGAGTCACCCTAATATCACTAGGTCCCAGTTTCCTTATTATAAAACTAAAAAATTATACTAAATGATCTCCAAGGTCCAAGATTTCCTCATTTAATGAGACTTTGTAAGCAAAGAACAAGAGACTTTATTCCTTTTTCTTATTTTTCATCCAGACTAGACTATAGCTATACATTTCATAAACACAGCCTCCCCTCCAGAAGAAAAATTTTGCCTTCAAGAGGAATTCTGCTGTCCTCTAAGAGTAACTGGCTCAAACAGCAGCCAGATTTTAAAATAGCATTTTACCCTGCATAACACAAGGAGGAGAATTCCTCTAATGTGGGCTCACTATAAAGATTAATGTCCAGGTAAGGAAGGAGGTCAGATGGCCGTGTAGATTTAGCTCATGAGCTAATGAGACTCTACTAGGGACTAAGAAAGGGTTCCACAAAAGAAGTACCAGTGATTCTTTGCAAGATCTCTGCAGATCTACCATAAGTCTTGGTAAATTTGTGTGTGTGTGGGGGGGGGGTGGCGGGGCGGGGGTAAGCAGTTCACTAATTATGGATAACTTGCCATCGTTTCCTCTTGTATAAAATAGAGATTTTGCTCCCCTTAGAGCTGGTGTGAGGATTAGATGAGGTAGTTTATATGGCGTGTTTAACACAATGTCCGGCTCAGTAAATTGTGGTTACCTTTGTTCTTTTTATTGCCTTCACCCTTGAAGTAAGGAGACAAGTGCCAAGATTGAAATAGCACCCAATGAGATTGAGAAAGCAAGAGCTAGTTCTATGCCAAGAAGCCACCTAAACAGATAATCTAATTTGTATCTGCCTCAAGGAAAGAGAAAAAGAGACAGAATATTACAAAGGTTTAGAATCCAGGTAGGGATTTGTGGTGGTCAAAAGTCTTTGTATTTAGAAATAAACTGGAAATTCTGGGTCAGGCCGAAGGACAAGCACAGACTGAAATAAAGCAGCCACCCAACCACCAAGCAGCTAACGAAGAGACCAAACTCATCCCTTGCATGGGAAAGAGGAATGTCAGTGAACACATGTGGCTCGTTCTACACTTTACCAAGCCCTTCTTTATTTCATTTTGAGTTTCACTCAGTCTTGTGAGGTAAATAGAGAAGACATTAATACCTTCCCTTTGTCATGTGACAAAGGGGCTATGAGAAGATGGGGGATTTGGTAATTCTCACACGCTGATAAAATGTGTTCAGTCGTGAATGTCATCTTATGATTCATTGGCAGAAGCTATTCTTCATTAGTTCTGGTTTCTAGGATTTGCCTGTTTTGAACAAAGAAGGGAGACCCAATTGTCCTTTTTTTCCTTTTCCTTCCCTTGACTACCTTAAAGTTCTGGTTAAATTTGTAACAGCTGTTAGGGGTAGCGTGTACATGTGTGTGTAATTTAACTACAAAATATGCTATTACTTCCCGTAGATACTAACCAATCCATGTGTTTCTTCTTGTTTTCTCTTGAGCGCAGGGACTCTTTTCTCATGTCATGGTCTTTAAATCTTCAAGCAACAGCAAAATTGTATTTTCCAGTATTCTTCCCAGGAAACTTCTTAGTCCTTTTCAGGATGAAATGCTTATTTCCTCATCATAGACTTTCTTTCCATATGGAGGAATCTCCACTCTTCATTGCCCTATTGGACTCTCTTCAGTCTCCTCACTGACTTCTCACTTAGTGGGATTAGACTGGCGTATCTCACTTAGTGGGATGGACTGGCATATCTCACTTAGTGGGATATGACTGGCAATTTTAGATAGAGAAACTGTACATGCATACCCCAGCCTTTTCTTTTTAGCAGTGAGTGTCCCCTAAGAGATATATGTGTCCTCGAAGCAGCTGCCATGTCGGGGTGGGGGGACGTTTTCGGTAGGCTTGGGTAGCCTTAGGGTACAGCCTATTGCTTGAATATGAGTGATACAGGTATAACTGAAACCAATATTAGAATATATAGAGGAGCATCTTTCTAAATACAGACCTTTTGCACACTGGAAGCAGAACAGTATTTGCTGTTTGTAAAGCAAAAGTCAGCTGGGTTCTGTATGTGACCTAGAATACCAAAGAGCTGGCTTCAAATTGTCAGTGCCCATGTCTAGATAGACAGCACTAGTCTGGCTGCCCCCCATGCATTCTGAATTTAGGCCAGAGGAGGGTAATGTGAGAAGGCTACAGTTGGGTTCGTGTGGCTTGTACTCAGGCTTAAAAGTCATCAACCATCATTTTGTCCCAAGCTGACCCTGGGTTAGCTAATTACAAATGAAGGAAAAACATTCCCTGGGAGTTTGTTTCTTAGGCCTCAGAAATGCTTTACTAAGGGTCAGAGCAAAAAAAAAAAAAAAAAAGCCACTGTGGTAAAACACTAAAAATGACTGCTCACAAGAGAATGTACATGCTGTGTCACTGGATAGGGCCTACACTCCGTCCAATCCTGGGGTGCCAGAATCTGGGCCTTCAAAGAGGAAATGGAAATTAGGATGCTTTAAATATACCAGATGGGGAAGAAAGCTTCCTCAAATAACATCGCATGACAGTAGTTGCTGGTTTTCAAAGAAAACTGCATTATTCTCTAAGGGGGAAGACAATGTATTTTTCCCTTAAGATATGGTTGAATATATAGTGCTAAATACATGTGCCAAAATTAACCTCCTGATGAATTTAAAGTCCAAATGAGCTTGAGCTCATAGATCACGTATTCTAGAGCCCTGGCGTAGATTAACTCTCATCTTGGCAAGAGTGAAACCAGCAAGGAGAGCATGGTGGGTAGGATGACAGGCTCTGGGGGTGGGGTGGGGAGGGGAGGGCTTCCTAGGATTTGCATCTTGGTGCTGTATGACCTTGGGCATATTACTCAAGGGGACTGGCTTGTTTTCTAAATGTGGTGGGGTAAGGCCAGTGCATGGCCTAACTAACTGAACTTTAAGAATTCAGGTGCAATAATGACTTAGCATTGGTCTAATTTAACTTCGGAGGTCCTGAAAAACTACATCCATTACAGGGAGAGATCACTGATCTCTTGCTGTTAGAGGATTCCTAACTTCACCTAGGCATTGACAACTCCCAGGCTCAACTGACCAGAAGAGGAACGTGGGGAGACTGAATTTGGACTTTAGTTGCTTAGGACTTTTAACTCACAAGGGAAAGATAATATAACTTGAAACTTTAATTACTTGAGGCTTTATGGAAATTTAATTTTTGGACTCTAAATACTCCGTAAGAATTTGGTAATGCAGGTTTATGTTAAAATTGGGGGCACGTCATTGTTGGCATTTTAATATTGTAGTATCTTATTTGTTCTAATATTGGAGTATCATGTTAATTGGACTTGAGGAACAGGAGGTGACGAGTATTCTGGATGCTCTGGTAAGACATATGCAGAGAGTGGGTTAGAGATAAACGCTCCCCAGATCAGCTGTACCTCCTGCCTCTAGAAGAGAAGCATGGACTTGGTAGGCAGATTTTAGAGATGGTATAGATCGCATTTGGAAATGTTGTTCCAACTCATTTATTATGTGACTCATAAGGCTGCTGGTTTTGAATGGGGTGCAAAGAAAGTGAGGTCTCTATAGTGGCATCAGTTTTCTGTACATGTTCAGTACAGCTGATTGGGCCATATGACTCAGCAGATCCCCAGTTGTTAGAGGTATCTGTGACAAGGTCTCTGGCAAGCCCCAATAGGAGAGTCAGAGCACAGACCCCTGGAGCAAAGCCATGCCATCTGCAGCAGGAAAGCATTTGTTGTTTGAGATGCAGTTCCTGGCAATCTCCTCAGCCTCATGGAGGACATTTAGTGATTATGTAATTGGAACTACTTAGGATGAGTTGGGTATTGTCAGACCTATTAAGTAATAAAGTCAGGAGAACACAGTAGTAATCCATTGTATGATGGAGATTATATATTCAGGATCAGGCCTGAGCATGTCCAGAGGGCACAGCTGAGTGAACAGGTGGCCCAGACTCTCATGTCATCTACCCCTGTTGTACTGATGTCTCTTCTTTAGCTCATGCCTGGGGCTTCAGGGAGTTCGCAATGACTAAATGATGGAGGAGGAAAGTATCCAGACCTGGATCAAAAGTGGGTTGGTTCAGGGCTTCCCTGGTGGCGCAGTGGTTGAGAGTCCGCCTGCCGATGCGGGGGACACGGGTTCGTGCCCCGGTCCGGGAAGATCCCACATGCCGCGGAGCGGCTGGGCCCGTGAGCCACGGCCACTGAGCCTGCGCTTCTGGAGCCTGTGCTCCGCAATGGGAGAGGCCACAACAGTGAGAGGCCCGCATACCGCAAAAAAAAAAAAAAAAAAAGGGTTGTTTCAGTATGGACCATTGTTGCATTAAAGCCACCTTCAGGGGTGGCCCTGGAAGACAGTGGTGAGGGGAAATTCTCTCAGTGGACAGAGCCATGTACCTGACCATCAACTTGGTGGGCCACAAGAAGTGACCTGAAGTAAAGATATACATAAATTCCTGGGAAATGGTGAGTGGGTTTGCAGCTTAGTCAGGAGCCTGGAAGGAGAAAATTGGAAGATTGAGGACAAAGAGATGTAGAAAAGAGGCATGTAGATAGTCCTATGGGAGTGGGCACAAAGCATGCAGATCTTTGTGTCTCACATGGGTGCTCGCTGGAGAACATCCACTGCAGAGGTGGCACTGAACAACCAGGTTGAATAGATGACTTGTCCATAGATGCCCAGCGAAGTTTCATCCTTGTGGCCACCAGTGCTTGCACAATGGACTCATGACTAAAGCGGCCATAGTGGAGGGGATGGAGGCGCTGTGTAGGCCCAACAACGTGAGCTCCCTTTTACCAAGGCTGATCTACCTGCTACTGCAGATTGTCCAAAATGTCAGCAGGAGAGACCAATGCTGAGCCCTCTTTATGGTACCATTTTTTTGAGGAAATCAGTTAGGCACTTGCTAGCAAGATGATTACATTGGACCCCTTCTACCTAGAGAGGACAGAAATTCATTTTCCTTATACTGGTACATATTCTAGGTATGGGTTTGTCCTGTATTAGTCTGTTTGGGCTGCTATTACAAAATGCCACAGATTGGGTATCTTACAGAGGAATTTATTGCTCACAGTTTGGGAGGCTGGAAGCTTGAGATCATGGCGCTAGCATAGTTGAGTGAGGCCCTTCTTTCTAGTGCATAGTTGGTGACTTCTTGCTTTGTCCTCGCATCGTGGAAGATGCTAGTGAGCTCTATGGAATCTCTTTTATAAAAGTGTTAATCTTATTCCTGAGGGCTCCATCCTCATGACTTAAGTACTTCCCAAAGGTCCCATTTACTAATACCATCACCTTTTGGGTTTAGGATTTAAACATATTCATTTTGGGGGGACACAAACATTCAGACCATAGCACCTTCCCTGCCTAGAGTGGCTTGGTTGGCATATCTCTCTGAAGCCCCAGAGTGATCATGTGCTTACTGTCTGATTTATTATCATAGGATCCTGCACCACCTTGTGTTAAGCAACCCATTTTTCAAGGAGGAAGATGTGACAGCACATGACCACCATAGGGTCCACTGGTCTTAAAATATTCCACCCCATTCAAGACATGCTACCTGGTAGAATCTAAATCACAGCTAAGGAGCCAGCTTGGCAAATAAACCCTGTAGTGTTGGGCTACTACTTTTCATGGTGTTATATATTTTTTGAACTCATGTCCCCTCTAAGGTGTTGTGTCTTGATAACTAGAGAACATGAATCTAGAAAACAAGATGTGGAAGTAGGAATGATTACCTTATCATCATCCGCTGTGACCTCTTTGGGGAATTTGTGCTTCCCATCTGCACAAATTTAGTCTCTACTGAACAAGAGGTTCTGGTTTCCAGAAGGAGTAGGTGGGGGGCACTTCTACTCACAGACACATTAATGGTTCCATGAATCCTAAAGCTATGATTGCAGCCTGGGTATTGTGGGCTCCTCATGCATGTAGACAGGCGGGCCAAGACATGAGTTATACTGTACTGTACTGTACTGTACTGTACTATCAATGACAGGTGGCCCTGATTACCATGCAGAGATAAGATGCCTGCTTTGTAATGGGGACAGAGAGGAGTATGTCTGGAACTCAGGCGAATCACTGAGTTACCTCCAGGTGTATTCAAGCCCAGTATTCATCGTGAACTGGCAAAGCAATGCTGGTAACCACAGCCTGCCAAGAGCGTCTTTACCAGGAGCTTAGACTCTAGGGGATGAAAGCAATCTAGACCAACAGAAGTGCTGCCTAAGGGTGAGGAGGAATTACCATGGGTGGTAGAGGAGGCAGATGAAAACAGCCTTTGTGGAGGTGGAGACTTTAGTTTCTCCCCCTAACCCTCCTGTTGTAAGTTTTGTTTCAGAAATTGGATGCACGTGTTAGCTAATGCCATGCTAGTAATCATTTTGCAGGATATGAATGTATCCAATCAATACACTGTTTATCTTAAATGTATATAATGTTATATCTCAATTATATCTCAATAAAAGTGGAAAGAAAAGAAATTGTGGCCTCCTTGGAGAAGCAGTGACAGCATGGAGTTCACTTAAAATGTGGGACATTGCAAAGGATGGAATGTAGCAGATGTTCTCACTGCCCACTCATGCCTCTTCAAACCACTAGCATCTACATGTCTCTGCTTGAAGGCTTCCTCTCATGACTGGAGGCCACTCTGCTGCTGTGTCCAAAGCTGGAATGTCTAGAGAATTACCAGTTGCTAGAAGCAGCTCTCAGTTAAGCCTGGTGGGAGGTGACGTGTCAGTGCCCTACCTCCCTTACCTCACATATAGAATAACTCTGAGGTTCCTGTCCCACACTAGCTGGAGCTTGCCTGCAGGTTGGGACTTCATTTAGTCACAACGGGAAACTTGCGTGATAACACATCTTGTATTGGCTGCTTCCCTGTCCTTCCCCACCTCCTCTCTTCCCCCTAGTGTTTCCTGGGGTCATCTCTCAAATAAACCTCTTACACATGAATCTTTGTCTCGTGGGCTGCTTCTGGGTGAACCCCAATTAAAGCAATATCTGAAATATATGACAAAATCAAATATAAAACAGCTTTCCTCCATTAGACAATCTGTTTCGACTGTGATTTGTGTAAGTGAAGAGAACTCGTTACCTGTGTTTAGACATTTGACAAGAACCTAAACAACAGAGAGATGTCTATTTGTCTAGATCGGGAGTTGGCATATTTTTTTCTGTAAAGGTCCAGATGGTGAATATTTCAGGCTTGTGGGCCATGTACATTCAAGGTTACATATAATTCTTTGTGTGCTTTTTAATTAAAACAATTTTGTTTTACAGTCGTTTAAAAATGTAAAATCCATTCTTAGTTCGTAAGTTATACAAAACAGACTGTGGGTCAGATTTGTCCCACAGGCTATGGTTTGCAAACCCCCGGCCTAGGCAGGAACAAGTAGAAATAAGGAGATGTTGGTTTCACAACATAACCTTGACTCACATGTGAGGATCTGAGTCTCAAAGAAGTGCTCATGCTGTGGTATTGATTTATATTTATGCAGATAGCCAAAGGTCTTGGCGGAGGGACAAGGAGTGCCTAAAACTTGTAATGATCTGAGTTTAAGTAAGACAAAAATATATGGGTTGAATTTTCTCCCAAAACCACATGAAGGGAAAGAGTGCTTGGCACAGCTTTTACTTGGGGGGAGGGAGGGTTATTTTAGCAAAAACATTTGTAAAATAGTTCTGGAGACTCAACAAACCAAAGAGGTGATTGACTTTGCCCTTAGGAGTCATTCTGTACCTTAAGCCTACACTCCAAATATGTTGACATTTCAAAGTAGAATTTTGGCTTTTATAACCTTCACCAATGTATTCCCAGCACTAAATATATTGAGGTAAGGGGGTGATTTATTTGAGAAATTCCCACACTGGGGGAAGGTGTCTCTTGAAATGGTGGCCTCAGGGAAAGAGTATGTTATGATATATTTAGTAAATGATGTTGAGGGAAATTGCAGAGGACTATATAAATTGGGGGTTGGAGAAGGAATAGAAAGAGAGAAAAATATTTTCCCTGGGTGAGATTTATGAGCCAAAAAAATAGGTAAAGGTAAAGGTCCAGATGGTGAATATTTCAGGCTATTTTCAAACAGGAAAATTTTTCCTTTTATTCCCTTAACGCTTATAGACTAACAGCCTTTGGAAAACTGAGATAGAAAAGATTTTCACCTCTTCTGCTTTTGCATTACTCCTCAGCATTTCTCCATAGTACATTGCATGGCAATATATTTTTCTGTTTCTATTTCTTGCTCGTCACACAAAATAATACGAATTTCCAAACTCTGTTGTTTGCTGACAAGCACAGTTGGAAATCACATCCATTCCTCTTAGAAAGCAGTTAGCTGTATTGGTCCTCCTGGGAGCAAGTAGAGTTGTCCATAGCCTAAGTGAAGAAATTGCATTTTGGCTTAGGAGTCCTGGCTTCTCTGGTGAAGGGAGCTCTGACTCAACATCCTTTGACTAGGCAGTCTGAAGCATCAGTCCTCTTGGACTCTGAATGTTTAGCTGACTCAATTTATCCATAGTAATGGGGGACTAGAAGAACATAATGGCCAAAATTCTCAGAAAGTACAGAAATCTCTGGTGAGTTTGATATGCCCCCTTTCAGCTCTTATCTGAAAGTTATCATTATATAGCAAAATGGATGAGCTAAATGGCTGGCTCCTAACTCGGTTTCTGGTAGAGGCAATAGGATCAGAGAACAAGACAAAAAAGAATAAAAGAGGAGGGAGAGAGAACTGCCAAGAATATGAATTTCTTATTACTAGATCATCAACCTGTGAGCAACTGAAGATTAGCTGGGTGTGGTTTAGGAAGGGAATTTCATGATTTCTAAATTTCCTTTTCTTCCTAATCTAGGGGCCTGTTATATCACGGTTCGTTGGCACAGATCAAAGGTTTGGGGCTCTTTGAGGTTATGATGATTGCTACAGATCATTCTCTCACTAGGGAGACCTATTTAATGCTAATGTGTCTCATAACTGTGAGCCTAAAAGTTTGTCAAGAACTATTTTTGGAGAATCTTCCACGTGTGGCCTTGGATAGAGTGCACTATGGGGGAAAAAAGATGTATATTGCTTGGGGGGAGTTTATGGTTTTCCTTAGGAAAGACACTTTCGTATTTCCGAGGCTTTACAAATGCTGTTCCTTTTGCCCATCTCTTCCCAGCTGCCCACCTGGAAGAGGCTTACTTATTCTACTAGTTTGAACTCGCACATCCCTGCCTCTTTGAATCTTTTCATAATCCACTCAGAAGTGAGGGTCATCTCCTTTCTGCTCTCACAGTGCTCTGAGGCCCTGGTTACACGAGACAGTTATGATCTATTTTCTTATCAACATCCTCTGGGCTGTGGACACTCTGCTGGCACAAACACTGTTGTGTGTATTCCAGCACGTAGCACAGAGCCTGAAAGCTTGTGGGTTCAACAGCCTGGAAGCCTGATATAGTCCACGTCAGTGTTTGGTTTTGCCTGAGCCGTGTGGAGCTACTTAGTGCTTTAAACTGTTTTGAATGAACTGCCCGTTCAACACAAAGTTCCACATGTATGATATCTTCTGAAAAGGTGAAAGACACAGCAGCATTAGGCTTGTTCATTTGCATGGCTGGAGCTAAGAGGTAACTATTCCATGTGAAAAGGAACAGGAGCTTTCCAGCTAACCATGGTTCCCACTGCTCCCTGAGGTCAACTTGACACAGAATGCTTCATTTATTTGCATTACCTGCCTGGTCTCTGTAGCTATTAGAGGTTGCACCCCTGTTTCTCGGAACTATGTAGCACTAAACTTGTTATCACTTCCTCCCGAAAGTCACCCTGGTACCTACTCCCCCATCCAGAAAGTAATCTGTCTTTTGAACTCCTAGTTCAGTGGTTCATAAAGGGGAAAGGGGATGTGCGTATCAGAATCACTTGGGATGCTCTTTTAAAATGCTATTTTAGAATCTTAAGGTAGTTAGGAACATATCTGAAAAATCTTCCACATGTAAATTTCTTACCCATGGTAAGAACCACTGAATCTGGTTCTTTATCTATTCTCTTCCTTTTATTACAGTTATCAGGCACGTGGCTTATCTCCTCTACCAGATGGTAAACCCCTAAGGGGTACGATCTTGGTTTATTTCATTTCTGTTCTAAAAGTATATTGAACAGACACTCAATAAATCTTTTTTGAACAAAAACGTTAAGTACAGTAGAAAAATTCAGAGAAAGGAGACCCTGAACTGGCAGAGGTGATTGTGTATGGCTTCATGGAGTATGGTGGACTTGACCTTTATCAAAGCATTATTATCCTTGTGGTCAATTCCTACTGAGGGGAGAAGACCCACTGGAATGTTTTATACATACTCTTCTTGTCTATATTGTTCATGCTAAGACTTTAAGGAGACATAGATAACTGAAACTTGTTGGATTAATATACTTCAAACCACATGAATGTTGCAGTTTTTTTTTTTTAAATGAAGCGTGTCTTGTTTCTATTAAATTCTAATTATGACTACTGTAAAAGAAAATGAAGTCTCCCTAACTACCACAAGAGGGAGATATATAAATAACAGGCTAGGCATTTGACTTGCTTGTGTTTGGTACGTAAGCTTGATGAGTTCCACATTCTAGAGTCCTCTGAGAAAAGAGAGCAAGAGAGAGGTTTTATGCTTTATATTATCCCCTTATTATGGGATACCAACTATCTGTTCTGTTCTGTAATTACTTCATTCTGCTTTAATGGATTTGGCATTCATAACCTGTTTGTAAACAATTTATTAGTATAGATGGGTCTACTTCGCTTTATGAGCAGGTCTGGTTTGAAAGAATTCTAGCTCTGCTCAACAGATTCATTCTGTCAGTATACATTGGTTGTATATTTTAGGCCCTGGGCTAGGTAGAGGGGATATCAAAGAACAAGACAGTTTTTGTCATTTTGGACCTCTCAGTCTAGTGTTGTCACACCCAACACTAAAAAAACAAGGGGAATAGTTTTAATGACAGTAGTAACCAATAAATAGTTAGAGGATTCAGAGAGGAGGAAGAAATTACTTTGGACTGAAAATTTCAGAGGAGATGATGTTTAACATGGATCATGAAGAATGAGTGGTATTTGCAGAGTCTGAAGACGAAGGAAAGGGCATTCCATGGCTGTGGTAAGCAAATATACAGAGGCTCTAAAGTATTTAGGCTTCTAGGAGAAATGCAAGTAATCATCATGGATGAACTGAAGGATTCATGGTAGGAATAGTGGGGAGAATGACAGAGAGGACTAGAAAATTAGGTTGACGTTTTTGGTACATCTGAGGAGTAGCTTTATTTAATTCTAACCTCATTTTAGAGAGCCTTTCTCCACTTCACAGTCTGAAAACCTAAAAATCTGACTTCCCAGAATCTCTTGTAGTAGATAGACTCCATCAATCAGATGTCCTCCCATGAGATTTGGAAAGCAGAAATGAGGTAGAGTCTATCTTTCTGCTGCTTTTGGCCATATCTGTTTGCAAGCATGGTGGTAAAGATTTTGCATTTTCCCAGTATCTAATCTCTAGCCCTTTGTAGGTATTGAGAGGCTGTTACGGTGGCAGTGATTTCCTGGTCCTGAGATTACAACTACAGCAATATATTTGGAAGTTAACAGTTTGTGTGGTAACCTCCTGATTCCCTATTCTTATTTGTGGCTGTGGCAGCAGTGCCTTTGGTGGGCAAATTCTGTTGTATCTCTGGGATTCCTTCCTGGAAACCTGGCCTAGAGCCCACTCCTTCAGCCCTTCTAACTAATTTGTAAACCCCTTATTCCCTGGGTTAAAACTCTTTCTGCTTAAAATAGGAAATGTGGTTTTTGTTTTCTGCAATTCCCATGGAGTTTTATCCTGAGGGCAAGGGGTAATCATTGAAGAATATTTAAGTAGAGGAAGAGACATAACCAGACTTATGTTTCAGAAAGCTCAGTCTATTGAAAACATGGAGTCTGAATTGAATGGGAGCAAAATTGTATATGGATTTATTAAGAGGTGGTTGCATATCATAAGGTGGTCAAAGGGATGGGGCAAGATAGTGACAGTGGCTGGCCTCCAGGAAGGACCGGTTTCAATGACTTTTCACATAAGACTATATGCATAGAAGGGCCCAAAGCTTGGGGTTTAATGTCCTATTTTCACTGTCTTGAAATTCTTCATAATTTTTATCTTTGAATTTGTGTTTTATAAGTAAAGTCTAATGAGGCAATGGAGCATATTCCAGAGGGCTCAAAGGGGCTCATGCTGGGTGTCCTTGCTTCCTTGGGATGGATGCTTTGCTGACTGCTCTTCCTGCCTCCTGGTACCTCAGACCCACCCATTCTTTGCTTCCCCATCACTGCCCAGCTCTGTTGCTGCTTCCCATACCCCCCTAGGCAAGGGCCTAGGCTCAAGGAAGGTGGGAGTCTGGTGCATTCAATGCTATGGCAGTATGGAGGGCAACTTAGTTGGGTGAGCCTCCAGGACACCACCTATCCAGGTACAGAGTGTACCTTGGCATGGAGGATGCAATCCATGGGGGGTGGCCCATCTGCCATGGGTTGGAGAGGTAGGCCTGTGAGAAGGGGAGATTGGCATATTTGCCTCCAGCCCAAGAAGCTCGGTGCAGTGGCTGGCAGGAGGGGAACCCAACAGTTTGTTGGTTGTGCATTGATTCACATGACAGGGCCCCTGGTCTTGGATCTGGGAGGGTCTGCACACTCACAGCAAGTATCACTCTGCCTCAGGGATGGTAACTTTATATAACAAATCCTACCGTGACAGATCAGCAAAAAAAGCACGAAAGAAAGGAAAAGGTTTTATATTTTACTACATTTAATGGCACAGAACTGTGAACGCACATTTTCATTTTACACTGGGTCCTACACAGGACGTAGCCGGCCCTGCCTCTAGGTAGAGCACCTACAACAAAATCAGACCTTTAGCATTGGAAAGACTAATCCCTTGCTTGTAAGGATCTGTGCCTTATTATGCTAAAAGAATCATCGTCTCCTCTCCAGATTTCAGTTACTCAATGATAGGATATATTCTGTTACCAGAAAGAGTGGAAGAGGAGGAAAATAACTTTTTCTTCTCTTTTATCTGTGGACTGTGTGTGGGGAGGTGGTGGGGGAACAATATAGAGAGAACGCGGGAGAGGAAGACAGCAAGGCTGAACTCTAGTGCACAGTTGTAAAGGAGGAAGAAAAGGGAGATTGACCAAGAGCAGGAGGAAAAGTTTGCACCTGGCAAAGAGGTGGGGATGCTTTTTCAGAGAAAGAGGGAGGGAAATGATAACGGATGAAAAGAAAAGTGTTTATAGTGGTGGCTGGGGTATATATCTTCTATTTCTTTATTCTGGTTGCCTAAAAGTACATAAGGTTGAAAATGTGTGGTCAGAAGAAAATTGAAAAGTTTCACTGTGGGAAATGGGAGAAAGAACAAGCCGGAGATGAATTGAAAAGAAAAAAGACTGGGAAGGATTATTTCCTGTTTGTGAAAACTCGTTGATTTAAAATATATATATATATATATATGTTATACTGGATAAACAACAATGTCCTACTGAAAACTCCTTGATTTTAAAGAAGGAGTCATCCTCGGCTTACTACAAAGAACTAGCTCCTTTCATGCATTAGAAATGATTTTCTTTTAACTGATTCGATGTGACACCATTCCTTTGGCATATCTATTGCTTAAAGCAAGGATTATTTTAATTTCAGGTTTCTTTTTACATTTCACTTGGCTCCAGTGGATTCCTAGTTTGCACTCTTGAACCTCAGCTTTTCACTCTTAGCTTGCTTTTGTCTTTTCCTTGCTTGCAGGCTACTGCATATACTGGCATCTTTGGCTCACGGGGCCTGCTTTTTAAAACCAAGTTTCAAGGGCAGGTTTTAGGTGATGTGAGTGGGAAGAACCTTGCCCTGGCCCGGCCGTGCTGGAAACCATGTCCTGGAACTTTCTTACTTGTCAGTACTGTAGCGTTGACCCTTCTTACTGAGGCTTTATTCCTGAGTGGCACTTATAGATTGTTTCTGCAACAGAAGAACGCTTCGTGTTCTGGGAGGCTCTCTGAGCATCGCTCTGAAAGAGGGAAAGCCTGTGCCTTTTGTGAGCATTTAGTGCTTCCCCTGGGTCCACAGTCCTTTTGTTCTTGTGCTTCAAGAGCAGAGAATCTGTGTTAGGCAAGATGATTGTTTCAGCCCCCAGGTGTCAACGTGGGAACATTTTTACACTGTTAGGAAATCTATCACCCTTGTCTTTAAAAACCAGTATTTTAATATGATGGTAGAGACTAGTTTAGTTGTTTTTCCTTGGCCTGGAAGGGTGGGTAAAGAAGATATGGTCATAGTCTGTGCCTCTGTCTTAGTATTAGCGTACCTTCACAGAAAATAGCATGCTGTCTCTGCTGTTACCTTTGTTGGCAAGCAGACCGCCCCACCCCCACGCTTTCGTTAATGCAGGGCGAAAGGGGATATCTGTACCAGGGAGACTGGGTAAATCCCGACACTGAGGCAGAATTGAACAAGTGGATCTTGTCAAGGGCAGGAACCAGGAGAGCTCTCTGGAACCAGGCATGAGGAGCTAAAGGACAGACATCCTCTTCTTCGAGGAGCTCTCATTAGAAAGACTCGCCTCCTACTGTTTTTTTGTCTTTAATGACTCACACATGTTTCACATTGCCAGGGGAGGGAGTGTGATTGGTCTCAAATTGTGCACATGACCACCCCTCGGCCAGGCACAGGAGGCAGTTTTCTTGACAGTTCCACCATGATTACATCCAGCAGGAGAGGGGATGTTCTCAACTGAAAATGAGCATCAGTTATGTGCAAGGCACATTTACATATATGACCTCATTTAACCCTTGCCGTCAGCCCACTCCTTAGGGGGTGCATATTATTATCATTGCTTTCCAAACAAAGAAGCTTAAGCTCTGATAAATAAGTGAGCTGCTCATGATGACCAAAATTAAGAGGACTAGACCCAGGATTCAAACCTAAGGTGAATGACTACACACAGTGGGAACTCATTATCTCATGTTAGTTATCATTAGTAGCAGTAGATATGTAGAGAAGAAGTAGAGATGGTGGTGGTGGTGGTGGTGATGATGATGATGATGATGATTTTAGGGCCAATACAAATGTTCTCTCTTCAGTTTGATTAGTTTATTCATAGGAGATTCTTACAAGGGTTTCCCTGCCCAAATGGCCTTTTTTCCTCTCAACCTAATGCATCTCTACATACCATTTTCCACAGGAGAGGTCCATAGAACCCCACTCTAAGTTCCCTTATATTTGATACAATTCTAGAAGGACGAAATTTTAACTTCAGCAGTGGACTTAGTACAATCAGCCATATCAAAAACTGATAGATAAGAAGGACAACTCCTGGCCCAGCAGAAAAAGAGATCCAAGCAGACACCAGAACTCAAAAGACATAGTAAGAGGGAAAAATTAAGCCTAAGGGCACATGTCATTTGCATCTCAGTAGTCCCAGAGGCCTTCACTATGTTAAACCACAGGACAATCACCACTGTTTTAAAAGAACATTAAATTACACTCAATGTCCTCCATCTAAAATGCATGGAAGGACAATGTTTATTCTCACCCAAAGTGGAGATACCGTGTAGCTCCCTAGTGTTCTGCTCTGAGCTGAGCTCCCATATGGAACTTCTGGGCACAGAGTCTTCCAATAAAGATGACCTTTCCATGAATTGTGCCCGTTTGCCCTCCTCTGTCATAGGAGAAGAACATCGAGGACCAAGCCCATGATAATATACTGTGGTTTCTGTAAACACACAACAGATTTTTTAAACCATGCATCTTTCTTCTTTAGTGTTGAAAATACTCCATATATACCATGATTTTATCTTACTTCAGTGGAACTGGAGACGAAGTTTCAAACCTTATTTCCTACTATCTGACCTTCTTTACTCTCTATATATCCTTTTCAGTGGCCGTTCCTATCTTTTAGTGAAAGCCCTAAACAAATACGTTGGCAGGCTTTACTTTCTATTACTATTCTTTCTAGACTATAAAGTTACTCATAGGGAGAGAAGATCACATTTTGACCATCTCTTTTTCACCCCTTGTTTACTTTTCTCCCACATATGTCCTTCCCTACCTACTGCCATTGGAAGGCTTTTAAATGCAGTCAGTGGGCTTTGGGGCAAAATATAAAGTTGCCATTGTCACACAGTTGTCAAATATTCTGTGAATATTCGAGTCTCATGTTCTAAAGGGATCAAGCAGACTCTACCAAGGAAGGGATTGTGCTTTGGGATGCGATGAAGCTAAGTAAAAGCTAAGTAGGAGCTAAGTAGGAGGAAAGACGAGAATGATGGCAGAAAATACTGGTCTCCAGGAAAAGGAAACAAAGGGGGCTGGGGGAACCTGTAAGGAACTGTGGCAAAGGCAGAAGAGAAGGAATAGGAACGTAAAAGCCTTCCTGGATGAAAACATAAAAAAGGGACTCAAGTTTAGTTAGAAAGGGAGGTTATTAGGCCAATAGCAATGATGACAAGAAAGTAGAATGAGTGCACAGTAGGTTAAAGTCTTTATGGCTGTAGTGGTTGGAGTAGACTGAACTGCTGAAACAAATAGACCCAAACATGAATTGGCCTGGGCAGAGTAGAAACTTATTTCTTGCTTATGAAACCGTCCAAAGTAGATGCTTGGGTAGGCAAAGAGCTCTCCTTCATTTGGTGATTTAGAGACCCAGACTCCTCCCACCTTGTGGCTCTCCCATCCCCTGGGACTTAGTCATGGTCTGCACCCACCTGACAGAAAGGGAAGAAGGGAGTGGTAAACCACCTGCTCACTTAGAAACCCCAGCCCAGAAAAGGGCCACACGTGACCTCTGCTCACATTCCTCTGGAGACAGCCCAGCCACCTAGTCTACATTTGTGAGGGAGACAGGGGAATACAGCCCAGGCAAAGGCTCAGATAAAGTCAAGGTACTATGGAGAAAGGGAAGAATAGGTATTTGTGGACAACTTGTGGTTTCTGCCACAGTGGCTCAGGGAATAGCCATAGGGTCCAACCGATCTGTTTTAGAATCCTTACCTGGTGAGATTTGATCAGTTACATAGGCTCTCTACAAACAACTGATCTGTTTTAGAATCCTTACCTGGTGAGATTTGATCAGTTACATAGGCTCTCTACAAACCTTACTTTAAAATGGAGATAATAATAGCACCTACCTCATAGGATTCTTATGAGGATTAAATGAGATAATTAGTATAAAGCATTTGGCACAGTGCATGGCAAACCGTAAACACTCAGTAAATGTTTACTATTATTCTTCATAGCTATGGCACAAATAAGGGAAAGCAACAAACATTTATTCTGTACCTACTTTAGTTCCAAACTAAATGATGATAGGGATTTTACGTATGTTTATTCCACAATTCTCAAAACAGTACAAGTATTATCTACTTGTTATGGATAAGTGGTTTGAGGCTCAGAGAGGTAACGTAGCTAGGATATGGGAAAGCAGGATTTAAGACTAGGTTTATTTAATTTCAAATCTCATATTACTTCCACTAAGTGTACATTGAGGGGAAAACCAAGGGGGGAGTGGGGTGAGGTAGGTGACTAGAAGAAACGGCCAAATGTGGGACAAAAGAATGGAAATTATTTGAACTCAGAACCGAGGCCTTAGAGACAAGGGACCCTAACCTTAACCATCAATCTCACCCTCCCTTAATCCCAACCCATAGTTTAGAGAAGGAGCCTTTAAGCTGATTAGGGAGCAAGAGTATGTGCCTTAACAAGAGTAAACCTGTGCAGAACTAGCACAGAATTGTGTTTGTGTTTGTAGTCTGCCTCTAATGTGCTCCGTCTACTCTTTGAGACTCCCAGATGCTGGTCAAATTTAACGGTATGCTTGAAATCATTGCTTACTGTCACTATTAGGGACATTTCCAGAGGAGAGGCAGTAGAGGAAATCTGGGACTCAGGTATGTAGTCATTGAAGGGAAAGATTCCCCCAGGTATACCTGAAGGTAAATGGGTAGGTTCCATCCTCATTCGTCAAACATATACTCTCTGACTTCATCTTTGGGAATAATAACACAGGTCTATTTTCTGTAATTCCTATTTGAGGCCTTATAAAAACCCCTTAGAATGTACAAGTCAAAACAAAATGGGACATGTTCTTTATTGCAGGGTAGTAAGGGTTCCTGGACTCAATTCCAGTGTGTGTGTGTGTGTGTGTGTGTGTGCGCGCGTGTGTGTGCGTGTGTGTGTGTGTGTAGATTTCCAGCAATTCCAACCAGCAATTCTTGGACACTGGCAGCGTGTCCCAGAATTCACCTCAGTTCTGATACTATCAACTCAGAAATAGAATCAGATTCCACAGGTAAAGGGATCCGTCCCACAAGACCTCCTTCCACGTCAGATGCCAGTTGCAGGTCCAGGTTTTTATCTGTACTGCTGACTGACTGACTATACATCAGAGATTTATAAATCAGACCCCCTGCTCAGGTTCAGTTAATTTGCTAGAATGGTTCAAAGAACTCAGGAAAACTCATTTACTCACTAGATTACCGATTTATTAAAAAGAATATCGAAGGATACGAATCAATAGCAAGACGAAGAGGTGCATAGGATGAGGTCCTGAACAAAGGAACTCTGTCCTCGTGGAGTGTGGGATCTGGCATGATGGTACACAGAAGTGTTCTGTTTCCCCATTGTGGAAGCTCTCTGGAAAAGGGCCCAAAAGCGGTCCTTTGGGGGTTTTATGGAAGCTTCATTATACAGTCACGATTGACTAAATCACTGACCAATGGCAATTGATTCAACCTCCAGTCTCTCTCCCCTTCCCCCGCAATTAGGGGGTGAGACTGAAAGTTCCAGTCCTCTAATCACATGGTTGGTTCTCCTGGCAACCAGCCCCTACTGTTAGGTGGGATGAGAAAGTCACCTGCCCTAGAGCATTTTCAGGAACTGAGGACAAGAGACCAAATATTATCCCATTGTTCTTACTGCTCAGGAAATTCCAAGGGTTTTGGGAGCTGTTAGCCAGGAACTATGGATCAAGACCAGATATATGTGAGGAATACATATTTGGTCATCAACCCAATATGTATTCCTCACATATATTTGGTCTTAATCCATAGCACCAAGTTGAACTGCACGGGTCCACTTACATGCAGATTTTTTCAATAAATATACAGTCAGCCCTCCATATTCTTGGGTTTCGCATCTGTGGATACAGAGGGCTGACTGTATTCATTGTACTTCACCATTTTATATAAGGAACTTGAGCATCTGTGGATTTTGATACACTGGCAGCTCCTGGAAACAATCCCCTTTAGATACTGAGGGACAATGCTCTATTTTTCCTATAAATTGCAATATCACACAGGGCTTCGCTGAGACTGTCCCATGCTAACTTGTAGAAATTTGCGTTGTGAGGATATAGTATGCAACATTTCCCAAACCTATTTGACCATAGAACATTTTGCCATAGGGACTATTTTTCCAGGAAACACACTTTGGGAAACACTGCTCTAATGCATTTCATTGGCTGGTGATCCAGAATGACTTGAGTTTTGAGATCTTTGAAAAGAATTTGCTGTGTTCTTAGAAAAACATGTTTTCCAAAATTTTGTGAGATTTCTTTCATAATCCTAACAGGGCGAATCCCTTTACATCACTTCTCAAGCTACCATATATTGGAGACACTATTAATTGTCTATGCAGCAGTCATCTCTGCCTCTCTCTCCCTTGTTAGGTCAGCAGTGCACCCTCTTTTAGGGGATGAATCATGAAGGGTTTAATCAAGTGTTAGCAGTCATCTTTCCTTGCGTAAGTGTTGGTTTAGGGGTTGGGTATGTGACTCTATTCTGACTAATAAGGCAAAGAGAAGTCTTTCTAGAATTCTGACAATTCTAGAAATTCTGCAATATTTTTTTCATTAAAAAGAAAACTTGTGAGAAGCAAACCCTGTTTCTGCAAGTTCCCTCCTTCCTGATTTGAATATTGTTAGACAAGGATGTGCAGGTATGTTGGGACAGGTTGAGATGTTCTGGAGAACTGCAGAAATTGCATCTACAACTTTGATATGTTTGATCCAATTATAGAATCATCCACTTGTGAGAATCCTGTCAAATGAGATAGTATAGATCTGTATTGTTTAATTCACTTTTATCTCAGCATTCTCTTACCTGCAGCAGAAAGAATTCTAAGTGATACTTAAGACATACATTGAGTGACAAGCTACACACTCCTTGGGTGTAGCTAGGCGTGTGGTAGAATGTAGGGTACTAGCTCTGAGTTTCCTTCCTTTTCCTGCCCTCTTAAAAAAACCATATTAGAATAAAAGCATGAATAACATTTTTGTAGGAATCACTTTGAACTTGCTCTGATTTAGTAAATAAGAAAGTTATTTGCACATTTTATGACTTTAAATACTATTTACAAATAACAAATGATATGGGACACATCTTAACAGCTGAGTGATAAACATCAGTGCGCTACAGTGTTGTATTTGAAACCTCTGATAACAGTCACCCCATAGATTTTGCTTGTCAAATTTGCCTTGTAGAGGAGGATCCTACGTGGTCTAGTCCAGACTGTCTCTGTTTAAGAACCTGATAGTAAATATTTTTGCCTTTGTGGCCATACGGTTCTTAGCCACAAGCATTGAACTCCGACTTTGCAGGTGTGAAAGCAGCATAATCTGTACCTAACAGGCATGTCTGTGTTCCAATAAAACTTTATTTACAAAAGTAGGCAGTAGGCTGATTTTGGCCCATGGGCTTTAGTTTGATGACCCCTTGTCTAATCCACCAAATGTTTTCTTTACTGCTTCATATTCTCCTACTGGTATTTAAAAAAAAAAAAGATTCCCATTTAATTTAATTTAATTAATTAATTAATTTAACATCTTTATTGGAGTATAATTGCTTTACAATGGTGCGTTAGTTTCTGCTTTATAACAGAGTGAATCAGCTATACATATATCCCCATATCTCTTCCCTCTTGCGTCTCCCTCCCTCCCACCCTCCCTATCCCACCCCTCTAGGTGGTCACAAAGCACAGAACTGATCTCCCTGTGCTATGAGGCTGCTTCCCACTAGCTATCTGTTTTACGTTTGGTAGTGTATATATGTCCATGCCACTCTCTCACTTTGTCCCAGCTTACCCTTCCCCCTCCCCGTGTCCTCAAGTCCATTCTCTAGTAGGTCTGCATCTTTATTCCCCTCCTGCCCCTAGGTTCTTCATGACCTTTTTTTTTTTTTAATGTATTCCATATATATGTTTTAGCATACGTTATTTGTTTTTCTCTTTCTGACTTCACTCTGTATGACAGACTCTAGGTCTATCCACCTCACTACAAATAACTCAATTTCGTTTCTTTTTATGGCTGAGTAATATTCCATTGTATATATGTGCCACATCTTCTTTATCCATTCATCCGATGATGGACACTTAGGTTGCTTCCATGTCCTGGCTATTGTAAATAGAGCTGCAATGAACATTGTGGTACATGACTCTTTTTGAATTATGGTTTTCTCAGGGTATATGCCCAGTAGTGGGATTGCTGGGTCATATGGTAGTTCTACTTTTAATTTTTTAAGGAAGCTCCATACTGTTCTCCATAGTGGCTGTATCAATTTACATTCCTACCAACAGTGCAAGAGGGTTCCCTTTTCTCCACACCCTCTCCAGCATTTATTGTTTGTAGAGTTTTTGATGATGGCCATTCTGACTGGTGTGAGATGATATCTCATTGTAGTTTTGATTTGCATTTCTCTAATGATTAATGATGTTGAGCATTCTTTCATAGGATTCCCATTTTGTAAATGAAAAATTTAAAGCTTAGAGAAGTTGACTTGTCCATGGCCACGTCACAGGCAAGTTGGAACCCTGCCCCAGTTCTGTCTGGCTCAAACGCCTGCAGTTGTCCCTAGCATACTGCCACTACACTGCTTTGGGACCATCTCTGCAGATCACAGGCCCTTGTTGGAGGCAGAAGTCCACTTTGGTGGTGCAGAAGAGGAGCCTAAAGGGCTCCTTACAAAGACTGAAATTTCATTCAGATGATTGAAAATTGGAAGAGCTGGGTCCCTCTTCCTCTCTCTGGGAATTATTCTCTCAATTTATTTCTAGGAATAGGAAGGCTGTCTTTTTACCCACTTGAACCTGCCTGACTAGTACCTTTTTAGGTTTGTCAAATGCTGACATGGGCTCTGCCTTTGAGTCCCAGCCCAAGGAAACCAGCTGTCCTCGCATGCTAACAAGATAACATTTTTCTTGGATCATTTGTTCTCCAGCCTGGGCCACCTCTGAGCCCATTTCTGTCAAAGACTCTCCTTCCCTACAGGCCCAGTCCTCTCCTACGAACTCTGAAAGGGCCTCTGAAGCCAACACTGTTTACCAATTTGTTCTTAGAAGTGTCAGAACTGTAATCAGACAAGGTCAAGCCACAATCCTCACAGCTGTTATAAAACATTGCTAATTGCTCTACAGGCTTAATAGAAAACACAGTGCTGTAGCCTGGAAATAGTAATTATTGTGACTCAGGTTTCTTGGCCTAAATTCTCTGGCTGCATATTCCCTTCCAGCCAAAGGGAAAAAAAATAAAAAATAAAACCCCCAAACATCTCAACTTTAATAATAATACAAGACCATAAAATTTTCTTAACATAAAAAGTCTTCCTGACTACTCAAACTGGGCTCCTTTGTCAAGAAGGCAGTGTAGATCTCACAAATGGAGAGAAACTCTAAAGATTTGGATTCTCTACCTCATGTTAAGAAATACTGATTGCAGCTCACAAGAAGGCTTTCATTTAACCACATTTTAAAAAGCTTTCATAAGTATTGCAATGAAGTGAAATTCATTGCCAGTTAAACTCTAACACCAGGATGAGCTTATTTATCATCCAGTTGACCGAGCTGCTGGTGAGAGGAAACAGAGGGACAGTCGTGGATTTATATAGCACATCTTGAAATATCCTTCCTGTAAGGTAACAAAGGCCATGCTCCACATTTGGATCTAATGGCCAATAAACAATTTTCAGAAAAAGAAAAATAAAGGTGGTGGAAATAGAGTGCATTGGGAAATTCTGTTTACACTATAGTCAATTATTGCAGTGTTCAGGTTTATGATAAACTTTTTCCCCCATTAAGCATAGCTTGTCAGAAATCGTATAACAAGGGAATAAAATGTCAGGATGGTGTCCAGATCATTATAGCGTGTACCTTATAAGAGATTCTTACTTCTAGAAACGCTAAATGATTTGTGACAGTATTCATGGCATTTGAAAGTAAAATTAGTCAAGTGAGATTTTTAAATGAAGAATCTTTGATAAGAAGAGCTATTTGAGTTAAGCCTGCTGATACACATACCTGAATTTTTTTTCCTGCCATGTTCTCATTCACAAAGTGAAAAGTCCTGTACATCTTTGACTATGATACAGCTTTAATAGAGTTTATATCTCTATAGGCATCAAAATAAAAACAGTTTAAAAAGAAAAGAGAGGTACATTTATTGGCAAAGAATTGGATGAGATTCCCATACCATTTTAAGTGACTTTAACCTTAAAGGTGAAATGAAATATAAACCATGAGGAAAACAGGTTAGAGGGAAAACAAAGGTTGAAAACTATAGAAAAGAGAAAAAATGATATATAAAATATGCATACTGTACGTTCAGTTCTTAGAGGTCACAAATTTCACACTGAGCTTCTTAGTTTCCCAAACAAAAAAGGTCAATAGTCACATGATTCTGGGCCCATAAAATAAATATGATATAAAGCAACTGTGTGGGATAGACATAAGTTTTGGTACTGAGACAAAATGTTGAGAAATTTCTCCTATGAGTTCTTATAAAGAGGAAACTGTGTAATGAACTATGTTCTTAAAAACATAATGATAGTAAGTGTAGTAAAGTATATAATATGGCTCTTTTTCATAATATCTCTCAGTCTAGGTCAGTGGCAAATTGGCACAGCACAATTCAGCCAAAGCAGCTGTACCAGAGGAGGACTAAACCACTGCTCTGTAACTGGAGAGCCTGTGGTTTCTCTTTGTTCTTGTCCCTTGCTGTTTCTGTCTGCTCCTATTAACTGGTGCCTTATTTCTTACACTTGTTTTCTATAGGCCTTAGGCTCAGCAAACAACCTGCCTAGGAAATACAAATAGAAAACCCACTTCTCTTATAGAGTTATGGTCATGTTGAGACTTAATTTCATATATATATATAGTGTGTGTGTGTGTGTGTGTGTGTGTGTGTTTGCATATCTGGAGCTTTAGGAGATCAGGACAAGCAGCTAGGGTTCCTATGTGTAAAGGACTTGAAAGTTTGCCCAGTACATTGTACATTTCTGGCTTATGCTTGGCATCCTGGTGTAATTAAAAAAGTGCTCCCTTTAATGCTTAAAAGTATCTCAGTTTGGAAGCTAAGTAACATGGTTACCTTACCTCTAAATACACTAGAATCAAAGGATGGAGGCTAATGATGTTGTCAGTTAGTTTCCCTCAGGCCAGTAGGGCCAATTACTGGGAAACCTGGCAGAAATTTCATGACAGAGAAAATAGTCGACTTGCAGGATCAAAGATACCTTTGAATGAACCAAGTACTGGGGTCACTGGGCAGCCACATTATCTGTATGATATCAGAGGTTAAGTCCCTTTCCACTTGGAACAGAAGAGCTCTGACTTTGATGGAGATAGGAGAACTTGGATCCAGCAGCTGATTAGGAACCGCAGTACCATCTGTAACATCATCAACACAAAGGAACAGGATGGTATTGAGAGGTGGCTGGGTAGTGGCATTTAGCTTCTGAAAGCAAGATCAGAAGGGACTTGAGCCATGGGAGATATAATGAGATGAGGGAGACAGGAGAATCTATTCCTTGAAACTACATACATCCTTAATTACTACTTAAGGTGAGAACTATATCTAGCGTCCCTGATATGTGTGTGGGTGTGGGTGTGTATGTATGAGAGAGATTGAGACTTCCCTGGCGATCCAGTGGTTAAGACTCTGCGCTTCCGCTGCAGGGGGCACAGGTTCGATCCTTGGTTGAGGAACTAAAATCCTGTGTGCCGGGCAGGGTGGCAAAAAAAGAAAAGAAAAGAAAAAACAAAACAAAAACAAAAAAAATTAAGAGTGAGATAGAGAACAACAATGCAAAGAGTAAACTGGGGATTGGCACAAGGAGAATTTGCTTGTGATTAATTTGGAAACCCAGGAGTAAATCTAAGAAGGGTCAAACGTCTCTGTGACTGCAAACCAGGATGCAGAGGAGAAGCAAGTGTTAGAAACAGACTTGACATTAAAATCAGTTCAACAAACAATGCAACAAGGCTTAAGAGGAAAGAATTTTGCTATTTGATTAAGAATCCTGAGTTAAAATTCTATTTTTTCAAGTATAAATTGACTGCCTTGTTTTCAACTAGAAAAAAGGAAGAGAGAAGTGAAAATTGGAATGGCAAGTAAAGCAGATATAAATATAGGTCCTAAGGATGGGGCATACTCACACAGGAAGGTGGCTTTGGTCTAGATAAGGACACAGATTTGTATTCCCTCCATAAGTTCCAGAGTCTCAAAAAGCTGCTTAGCAAAAATCTGGAGAAGTGGATTTTTGCTGGGCTGTTTCTTTCCAGGGACTTTATTGTATCAAACAATCATCCAGGGGAAATCAAAATCCAAGGCTTCTAGCCTGAGTGAGCAAAATGTCTCAATTTACATAGCTCATGTGGTATAGGAACCCCAAACAAGAAATTAACATAAAACTGTGTCCAGGAAAATTGATAACTTAGGGATCCTGGCAGAAGGACATGAGAGTGTTTCTGTGAGACACGCTCAAAGTACAGGGTTCATAGGACTCCCAAAGATCAACAATCCTTAGTGAAATTGAGTTCACAATAAAAAAAATTACAAATCTGTGAGTTCACAGATAGCAAGAAAGAGGAGATTCAATACTCCATCAAAAGGGAAATAATAGAACACACTAGGAAAGGTTATACATTAACATATTTAGAACAGGTTAAAGAAATAACAAAATGAAACTATAATGACAATGGGTCTGCAAAATAACAGAGTATGTAGTAAATGGGTATACAAAAAAAGTTTTAAAAGAAGCTAAATACATATTGTAGAAATAAAAAATATAGTATTTGAAATTAAGAACTCAGTGAATGAGTAAAGTATTTTAACAGGTTAGATACAACTGAAGAAAGATTGAGGGATTTGGAAGATCAATATGAGGAAATCACCCACAATACAGATCTCAGAGATAGAAAATATGAAAAAGAAGCTAAGAGATAGGAGGGAGAGCATGAGAAAGTATTAAGTGCATCTAATGTGAGTTCTCATAGGATGGAATACAGAGAATGAAGAAGCAGCAACATTCTAAATGACATTTTCCATAGTTGGAGAAAAGAACTGAATCCTCCAATTGACAGGGTATCCTAAGTTGTGAACAGGATAAATAAAAACCTAGACAAATTGTGGGAAACTAGCAAACATCAAAGAGAAAGATCTTGAAATCAGTCAGAGGAAAACTGAATTTTCTCTAACAGAGGAATCACAACTAGATTGGTATACTTCTCAGTGGTGGCAGTGGGTGGCAGAACAAAATGGGCTAATACCTTCCAGGTTCCAAGGGAGACCCTATACCTCATTTAATAGTGAGGGTAAAATAAAGACATTTTCAGAGAAAGAATTAAGTTTGCTAATCACAGACTTTCATAGGGAATTACTAAAAGATGCCCTTTAGTTAAAAAAAAAAAAAAAAAAAAAGAAAGAAATGAACCCAAAAGGAAAGGGTAGGAAGCAAGAAGAAATAGTAAACAAGATGACTGGAAATATATGAATAAGTCTAAATAAGCATTCACTGTGAAAATAGAAATCTTGTAGGAGATACTCCTTTTAGAGGGTAGGATTGTTCAAAAACAGATGGAAGTAAAATACTAGACAATAATAAGGTGGAAAAAGGAGTGATTTGAATTCAAAGGAGTTTTAGGTACTTGTATTATTTAAGAGGGGAAAGAAGAGAATGGTTGATTTTAGATATTACTAAGTTAGATTTATGTGGTAAAAACTTAAGGGTAGCTCATAACAGAATAAAAATAGAAAATGTCTACTTTGATACCAATTGAGAGGGTCAGAAGAGGAATAAATAAAGCTTTAATCCTTCCAATGGAGGGAATACAAAGAGAAAAGAAGCAAAGAAAGAGAAAGTTAACAGAAAGCACAAAATAAGGTGGAGGAAATCCAAAATACATTAGAAATGACAACAACACAAATGGTATGGATTTCCGCGTTAAAAGAAATTTTCTTAGATTATTCAATAATTGAACGAAAAACAGCAACCAAATCAGTAGAACGATATTCACAAGAGCCAAGCTAATGACATTGAGAGGTTGAAACAAAAGGGATTTACACATCTACCAGGGATGCCAAAGCTCTTGACTGCCTAGTCAGCAGTCATTCTAGATACCCTTCTTAGCCCCCTTTGCTTGAGGGCAGAGCCCTTATCTCACTCTAGAGGATGAAAGTACAAGATTTTCAGGCAACTGGTCTCTTTTGAAACCAGCACAGCCCTGTGCAGGTCTCTTGGTTTTTGTGTATTTAACTCCTGCCTACATCACTCGGGAGCCTCGTCCATTCTGACATTAGGAGATCTCCCTCCACTCTTCTCCCTCAACCCATTTTCAAAGGTAGAGGTCATGCTAACTCTATTATTTTACTACTAGAAATTTAACATCTATTTTTAACTGTACTACTGGTTTCATTTCAGTTATTGTCTTCATTAATATTCTGGTTACATGTGCTTTCTACTAGATAGAGCTTCCAGGAAAGCTAGTGTTTTCCTGATGTAAAGGCACAGATTCAGCAGGCAAAACTGCTTCCTATTTGGAACACAGATGCCTGTAGGTGGGGGTCACCATTTTGCAACTATGAGGATGAAAGCCAAATGCTAAGGATGGTAGAAGAGGAAGCTGGAAGGATCCAGGGTCCTTTTGAATTCCTCAAGCAGCAAAACTAACCTTGAGCTGCTTGCCTCTGGACTTGATAAACAAAAAAATAAAATTCCTATCTAGTCTAAGCCATCCTGGTTGAGTTTCTCTTATAGTCAACTGAGTATAATCCTAACTGATACAAGCAAGATTTTCTGAACAGTATTAGGCATGAGTGAATATGATAATTTGCATTTTGATAGAGCATAAGGACTTCTGCATCCCCTTTTAAACTTCGTCTTCTCTAGAACCCTATGAGGTGAGTACAATAGGTAGTATTATTCTCATTTTCTAAATGAGATCATCGAGGTTTTGACAGATTAAGTGATTTTTCTTGGGGTCACATAGCCAGTCTTTGGCAAGGTAGCATATAAACCCAAGTGTCCAGGTCACTGGTACATACAGGACGTTTCCACAGCGTCAACTGATAGGATGGTATGCACATTTGTGGTTAGGCAGAAATTTACACAGATGCTCTCACCAACTCTTAAGTTCAAACCTACAGAAAGGTATGAGGTTCCTGTGACTGTTGAGAATGACTTTTCATAGCTAAATATAAATTGCCACCCAGAATAAGAGGTTCATTCTGCTCTCCTATTACCAAGAGGGCTTGCCTCTGCTGGGATGGGCTGAATCCAGGCTACAGTCTCATGGTGGTACCTGCACCAAGCATGTGAGCTGGGCTAGGGCTCCTTTCTTCCCTCCTCCCTTCCTATAGCTCGTGGTCTCTATGCAGGTGGGATGATGGTCCTGCTTAACAGGATATTCTCCGTGTGGTTTTCAAATAAATCAGTACTTCCCATAGAAGAAGAAAAACGAGTTATACGGGGAGGAGTTTTTGGTGTGGCAAGGTGTTTGCAAATGTAAAACTGAGATTTTAAAATTCAACATCAAAGCTCCTTTTGGAATTGGAAAAGTTTTCTTTAAGAGAAAAACACACAATTTAGATCAGTGCTTCTCAACCTGCAGCATGCGTTGGAATCATCTGTAAGACTTCTTAAGAAAGAATGCTGGGTCATCCCTCAGATTTCCTGATTCTGTAAGCCTGTGGCAGCCCCAGTCATTTGCATTTCTAGCATGATGTGATGCTGATGCTACTGGTCCAGGAAGCACTGAATTAGACTAACCAAAACCAGTGAAGAGCAGAGCTGGAGGAAGCATAAACTTTTCTACAGCCTACCTCTTAGATATGTCAGATGATTTGCCCAAGGTTCCATGGCAAGTTAATGGCAAACCGTATCTTAAATTCTAAATTTCCTAATGCCTAGACCAGGACATTTCTATATCCACTGCTCTGCTCCTGAGTGAATTTATCGATTTGCTTTGCTCTCTTCTAAAACTGTTATTATTTTATTATTATTATATTTTAGAAGAGAGCAAATGTGTGTATATATATATATATATATATATATATAGTGTATATGTGTCTGTGTGTTTGTGCATCTCTAGCAAGACATGATTTGAATTCAATTTGAGCACATTCTGTTAACAAGGCAAATAAGTAATACAGTGGCTCAGGATGAGGGTTTCAAATTCTTCTGTTCTGAAACTACCTAGGAAGAAACGTGTAGTCCTCCGCTTTTCTTTATTTCCCTCCCTGTACCTCTGAACCATGCTCAACCCTGCTCAATGTCACTTTCTTGTAATCCCATGCTCCTAAAAGAGGAAGAGTATGAATTTCTTGATGAACTGATGTTCTTGCTAAAGACCCCTGAGCAATCCAACCACTTCTTCCTAACCTGAACATTGCTGCACCTCCCAGCAGGTGGGAAGTGATTGCCTAAACCAGGGGTCAGCAGACTTTTTCTGTAAAGGGCCAGATGGTAAATATTTTAGGCTTTGTGGGCCAGGCTGTCTCTGTCACATTTACTCAACTCTGCTGTTGCAGTGTGAAAGCCGCTATAGACAATACATAAATAATGAGCCCGGATGTGCTCCAATAAAACTTTATTTATGGACACTAAAATTTGAATTTCATGTTTTCTCATGTCACAAAACAGTATTCTTCTTTCAGTGTTTTTTCAAGCATTTAAAAATGTAAAAGGCATCCTGAGTTTGTACAACAATGGGCAGCAGGCTGAATTTGGCCCTCAGGCTATAGTTTGTTGACCACTAAATCCACGCTCTTCCTTCTAAATCCACGCTCTTCCTTCCGCATTCCCTGTCCAACAACCTCTTCCTGACCTTAGTGGAGTCTGGGGACCAAAGTGTTTCTTTTCTGTCATTAAGATTCTATTGCTGGTAATTAACATGTAAGAAAAGATTCAACCTGAAATACAAAGAGAAAAACAAATACTGTATGCTAACACATATATATGGAATCAAAAAAAAAAAAATGGTTCTGAAGAACCTAGGGGCAGGACAGGAATAAAGACGCAGATGTAGAGATTGGACTTGAGGACACGGGGTGGGGGAAGGATAAACTGGGACAAAGTGAGAGAGTGGCATGGACATATATACACTACCAAATATAAAATAGTTAGCTAGTGGGAAGCAACCGCATAGCACAGGGAGATCAGCTCTGTGCTTTGTGTCCACCTATAGGGGTGGGATAGGGAGGGTGGGAGGGAGACACAAGAGGGAGGGGATATGGGATATATGTATGTGTATAGTTGATTCACTTTGTTAATACAGCAGAAACTAACACAATGTAAAGCAATTATACTCAGAAACTAACACAACAGAAACTAACACAACAATGTAAAGCAATTATATTCCAATGAAGGTGTTAAAAACAAGAAACAAAAAAACCCCCAAGAAACTAGAAGGAGATGTCACACCAATTTGGCAAAGGTATAGGAGAGGTATCATCAGTTATAACCAGGGACACTAAAAAGAGCTCTCTTATGTTGGTGGGAATTGGTATGTTTCCAGAAAGCATTTCATTTTTTTGTATGCATCAAAGATCTTCAGATATTCATAGTCTTTTTCCAAGACTATCTCAGAAAAGAATCCATCCTAAAGAGGTAACCAGGGATAGGAACAAAGGATATCTATTTCCTAATGATCATAGATAGAGAAAAATATGTTTACTGAAGTGTTATAATTTATAATAATCAAGAATTTGCAAGAGCCTAAGTGTCTAACCACAGGGAAATGGTCAAATAGATTTTAGTTTATCTGTGCAATATTATGAGTGATTATCTCTGTGTGTAGTATTAAGGATAAATTTTTTCTTATTTACACTTTTCCATTTTCTTCAGGTTTCCCACAATGAGTATACATGACTTTTCAAATTTAGCAAGATTAGAAGTAATTAACAAATAAAAAGAGATTGAAAAAATTCCATATAATAATCACAGTCAATGTTTTCTTTGCCTTTAGATTTTTTGTTTGTGCTGTTATGGCCTGATCTGAAGGCCTTCAAAGTTGTTGAATTTACCTTTTCCCTTTGGTGCATACGTGAACCTCCCAACTCTTTACACCTGCTTTGCCACCTTGCTGTCACTCCTTCCATCTTCACAACTCTGCTCTAGTAATTTCCTTGGTTTATGGTAGAAGTACCTTTTTCCCACCAGTGGTACAATTCTTCTACTAGGAATAAGGTGCTCTCTAATTCTCAGTTTCTTGCAATGCTCCTACTGTTTTCAACGCTTTTAATATGGACTGGTTTCTTCATTTCCTTCATCCCCTTTTTTCAAGGAAACCAAGTTCTCTGATACTTGGGTCAAAGGAAAAATAAGTATCCACAGAGTTCTGTATCAAATGATCTCTTCCTCTGCTATCAGACATTCTCCCTCTACTGAACATGGGCTTCTCAATTCACTTGGGCTGTAGGATGTGATACCTACCCAACATAGAACTGTCCTGAGTAACATGGGAGATTGTGCATCTCTTCTTTATTTTCTCTTCTATTTTATTGTGTTTTCATATCTGTTTCCCACAAGAGATCTGTTAGGGTTCCAGCAAAATGAGTCCCTCAAGGGAATAATTGAATTAACAGAGTTGGCAGAGACTTTATTTGTGTATTTATTTTTTAATTGAAGTATAGTTGATTTACAATATTGTGTTAGTTTCAGGTATACAGCAAAGTGATTCAGTTATATAAATATATATATATATATAACTGAATATATATTCAGTTATATATATATTCAGTTATATATATAAGTACATATATATTCTTTTTCAGATTCTTCTCTATTATAGGTTATTACAAGATATTGAATATAGCTCCTTGTGCTATACAGTAGGTCCTTGTTGTTTATCTATTTTATATGGCAGAGACTTTAAACCAGTGTTTTCTAACATTTTTTCACATCACGGCAAATATATAAAATGAACGTACTTTTACAACACATCGGAATAAACAGAGAAGGATCTCTGTGGCTGGAGATGCTTGGCTTAGAAGCTCTTGCTGTCCCAGACCATGCCCAGGCATCAGGAATCTGGAATCTATTGGAATCTATTTGAGACACACTTGGAATCTATTTGAGACACACCAGAGTGCTATGGCATAGTGGGTGGGAAGCTCTGCCTTAAAGATCAGCTAGTCCATTCCAGCTTCACTTCCTCTGCTTTATTGATTAAGAAAATGAGACCTATTCCAGACCTCAATGGCATCAGGAGGCTGAGCGAGACTTTGAGCCAATGATCTAGGAAAATGGACGAGTTGGGACTAGAAAGTATTCTACCCCCTCTACCTGTATTCACTCATTTAACCTCCTATTTAGAATTTTCTAGTGCTTCTTTTTTTTTTTCCTAAACAATGTTTGCCTCATTATAAGGAGAGACTCCAAAGTTCATTCAAAAGTAAGTGGGAGGGGGGGTCCCTGTTGGCGCAGTGGTTGAGAGTCCACCTGCTGATGCAGGGGACACGGGTTCGTGCCCCAGTCCGGGAAGATGCCACATGCCACGGAGCGGCTGGGCCTGTGAGCCATGGCCGCTAAGCCTGCGCGTCCGGAGCCTGTGCGCCACAACAGTGAGAGGCCCACGTACCGCAAAAAAAAAAAAAGTAAGTGGGGGGAAAGTATATCTAACTGAAGTTCTGTTAAATCCTATAATATTCCTCATGGTGGCATTTTTCATAAGGTACAGGTTTGTGCTTTTTTCTTACAGATTTGTAGAAGAAACTCAGTTGTAGTTCTTGAGTGTTTATACAAAATACAAATTTGTACAAAGTACTGAGATGAACTTCCTATAAGAAGAAAAAGCTGAGTGATCACCTACTTAGGATTACCAGGCTCAGAGCATTAGTTAAAAGAGACCAAATGCCCTCTGCCTTGGTGCCTGACCAAAGTGCCTGCTCTCGGGGACCTGAGGGAAGGTACCCACAGTAGCTGAGATGAACCCCAATTGCAATTCTCAAATGGCTATTAACTTTTTCCCTGCATGCTCTGGAAGAGACAGAAAGCAACACTAAAGCTCCCACTCTCCTGTCTGTAGATCCAGTCATTGAACCGGGGACTTTGGCTTTTGTAAGCATCGCTTGTACTTTTTTTAAGTACATTTCAGGTTCCTCACCTTTAAAAATAGACAGATGATAGGCAGAGGAGCAGGGGAGGAGGTGCGAGTCTCAGGCTTCAAGTGAATGAGATCATTCTGTAGCCTTCCCATTTCCCAAGCTGCAGATGTCACAAGGTGAGAACGAATCCTCAACTTGTTCTGGTTTCCAAGTTACAATCCCTCCACTTTCCCCCTATTCCCCTTAGGGAATCTGGGAGGTCTGCAAAAACACTTGACAGACAATCATTCTTACAGGCAGCAGAGACACACATTACCCCAATGAAACTCTTACCCAAGAGTTGAAAGCTCTTGTGCGTAATAGGTTTAAGTATAGACATGTGTTTTTGCCATTCATCATTTTTTCCCCCTCTTTAAAGAAGCCATATGTGATCATATTCTGAGAGGCAACACAATCTACATCAGGTGAGCTCTTTAATTGGCCTGCTTGGGGAGTAGCAGAAGTTGGGGTCAAAAGGTACGAACCTTATGGGTTTGGTTAGTAGGAGTTTGTGAACAGGGTTGTCAAACCTAAACTGAGAACTGGGCTGCCTCTCAGATCCATAGGGGAACTATGGAAACCGATGTGAATATTTCAGAGGAACTGATAGAATGTGTAGAGGTTGTGATGTTGAAGGTCAACAATATTTAGCTGCAAAAATACCCATATTTATCCCCACAGCAATCCTATGTATGGCCCCACGGGCTCACTCTGGGCCTTTACATTTGCTTATTCATCTTCCTGCCTGGAAGGTTGGTGGTGGCAGAGCACGCTGAGACCTGGGGGGTGTGTGCTAAGCCGCCGTTAACGGCAGAGTCAGCACATTCTTGCCCTCATATCTTGGTGGTTCCTGCTTTGATCAGAAATGAAATCATAAAAAGATAATGTCAGAGCAATGTCTACACAGCAAAGAAAAGTCGTGAGAAGGTGATGGCTGACGAGTTTTATCAGAAGCAAGCTATATAATTTAAGTGCAAATTGTCCACGTAGGTAGCCTACCCCATTGAAATTAGGTACGTGGTGAACAGTTTGCTTGGTGCGCGTGAGGAATCAGCTTACTCATTGTGAACGCTTTCAAGATGGGATTCCTAGAACTCATTAATTCAGAAATATTTACCGAGTACCTGCTATATGCAGGGTGCTGGGAACAACACAGGGAAGCAGACTCAGGCCTTGCTGTCAGCAGCTTATGATCTAGAAGAAGAAACAGATTTGTTAACAGGTCATCTAAATTCTCTCTGATGGTTGTTATGGGAGCACATAGGAGAAACATCAAAACCAGCCTTGGTTGTGGTGGTCAGTGGTGGTAGAGGGTGGTTAGGGAAGGAATAGCTAAGCTGAAACATGAAGGATGGAGAAGAGTTATTCGGTTGAAGAAAGGGGAGAGAGAATGTTCTAGTATTAAGAGTGTTCAAATGTCTGGGATGGAGTAGAGGAGGATTCCTCCCAGGACCTGCAAAGAGTTCAGATATGTGAGGCAGAAGCAGTAAGGGGCAAAATCATAAAGGATGAGTGTGTCTAGTGCTTAGTTTCATTGTTTTTAGAATGTAGACTATACCCTTTGGAATGGGTAGAATGTAGAATCTACCCTTTTAGCCTAGAATGCTCCATTTGGGGGTTACTACGTAATGTTTCTACATCATGTTTCTAAAGCTTTGTCCATTATCTTAGTGCAAGAAGATATGCATTAATGGTTTGAGAAAAGGGACATCAATTAAGCTCTTCTCCCAGAAAGGAAAATAAGGGTCTGATGGAGATACCAGAAACAGAGATAGAAATGAGAACTTTTGGTTATTCCCATTGCACTGATATAGCTGGGGTTTCTCAGGAAGAGACAGCAGAAAGTTTCAAATTTTTCATAAGCAGCCATTGCTAAGAATTTAGTTCGGCTCCTATTTTTTTATGTCAGATTTTCAGATTACATGCTAGTCTTAATTTCTGGAGGAAAATATTAAGGATAAACAATAAGCTTTCCAGATGGTTGTAACTGTAATTGACATGAGTTCTATGTAAGTGAACCACATTTGTGCAGTTTTTGTCTTCTGCCTACTTGAGGAATAATAATCATTGTTATTGTTGGCAGACTTCTCAGATTCCACCTATAGTTTAACAATAACAACAACGACAACAACAATTCTTGACATTAGAACGCTGTACAGATTGCAATACACTTCTACAGGCTAGCATTCTAACCCCTCCTATTTCCATGATGCATTTCACCTACATGTACCTGTGATTAAAAGATGAGTCCTGGGTCTAGTTTCTCATAAAGTGTCCAGGCCATACTAAGATATTTAAACATGCCTTGGATTTGAAACCAAGGTCAGTGATTTTTATTTTCTCACCTAAAAATTCTGTTCCTGAGTATGGCAAACTGTTAGCTTCCTCTGTTATACCTTTGAGAAGCATCATTTTTTATTACACTGCCATTATTTGCAAAACTTCTGATTTATCCAAGAGGAGTAGAAAGGAAAAGAATGTTTTAAAACTTCTTGGATATGAAGTTATTCTTGCCAACATCTTTGAATTGTCTACTAGTCCCTGCTAGGTCTACTCTCATGAATCTTGCAATCAGCAAAAGAATAGGAAAAAACTGAATTGTGCTTTATGATGACTATATATGGACCATTTATTGGACTACATGTCAGGCATGTGAGAGAGATTATTTTAATCCTCACAATAAACCTACAAGGTAGGTTCTGTATTTCCATTTTTAATGAAACACTTTCAGAGAGATAAAGTAAATTGCCAGCGTCTACACTGCTATTGTAATTGACACATGTGATTTCCATGCCTCCATCCTTTCCACCATGCCATCCTCAAAGGTTTCCCATTCCAAGGTGACTTGCTTCAAATCACCCAGAGCATTTGATGTGCTGAAACTTATTGGAACCTCTGAACATCAGGTTGGAGGCTGCAGAACTAGAGCAAAGGGAACTGTGAAATCGCTCTATTAAAATGACAAATATTCCAGATGTAGCCAATTAATACGATAACCTATGCGTAGAAAAGAATTGTAAAATTAGTGAGATCAGCCTTGCAGTGCCATTAACCATATTATAACTCTTCACATGATTTTCCCCCACCATGAAATGGTCTTGCAAATGCCTGATCTCAATTTGCTTTATCATATGGTGCAGCACATCAGCGCCACACACTACTGTGAACACTGTGGTTTTCACAGTGGGATGTTTTTTATCTCTGCAAATTGGTAAATTAAAATAATTTCACTTAGGGTGATCCTGCCCCCAAAAATATACTGGTGACCTTGACAGCAGTTCTGTATTTTTTTCCTCTCACTTGCTTTTCTATAATTTCCTTTGTCATTTCTGCTCTGAATCACCTACTCTAGAATATAAAGACCCAGGCAGATTAAGAAGACAGTCCTGTTTATCCTAAAACTTTCTCCAAGAGGTAGACTACTGGGAGAGAAGTGAGCTTTATTTTTGGATGGTGAAAACAACAGACAGCAGGTTTGAGTTAAGCCATTACAATTACAGTCCTTCTAAGAAGGAGCACTTGTGGGCTAGCAGGTTTGGGAAAATTGGAGAACAGAAGTGCAAATTATATCTACAAACTAGGCTACAGGCAGTCAGTACATTCAATGGTTGCCATGAAACTAACACGAAGGAAGAGCAGGCTAAGTCAGGTTCTGCAAGGGCAGAGAAAGTGTTTGGGGAAGGCGGCCAGTTTGATGTTTGCTCCAGGAAATGTCAGCACAGCTGATACGAACTCTGCCTCTCATTCACTCTCCGTCTCTCATCTGAACACTCCCCTCCTCTGGTTTGTATGTATCTGCCTTAAAGCCTTTTATCACAATTCCCTGTCTTCTAACAGGATTTCAAATTTGAACCAGGAAGCACATGGCGTTGGAGGCAAAACTCTAACGAACTTGGGCCTTGTGAAGTGCATGTGGGAAGAGGCATTGATTTGTATAAAATACACTGTTGACCCATGATAGCCTGTGATGTTTACCATCACGTTACATGTTTTCTGACTTGACATTGAGTTGAATTTGGTTCATCACAGTTCAAAAGAACAGAATCTGCACAGTGCCTGTTACATGAGGGGCTCTCAAATGAATGAAAGATCAAAGGAATAGATAAATTGATGCATGCCCGAATGCAATTAAGATATGCTAGCATGAATTGGCAAAAGATCTTGTCTTAATCATAAACTAGGAATAAAACATGGTTTGCAGGGGAAAAACATAAGCATTCATTCATTCACTCACTAACTCATTTAGGTCATTCATTCATGTATTTATTTTACACATATGATTTATTCTTTAAAAACCTATTCTGTGCTAAGTACTGTGGTATCTTCTGGATGTAGAGTGGAAAGTAAAACAGAGATGATCCTTGCCCTCGAGAATTTATATTCCAGTGGGGGACAAACACTCAATATCAATTTGTAAATTGATAAAAGTGAGGGTAATTTTCAGGGTCCTTAAATGGGTAACATTTAGATAACATAGTTATTAAGAAAGGCCTGTTTGAAGAGACTTGAGGAAGTAGCCATGCCAGGAGCCAGAGGTGGAGAGTTCCACGGAGGCGGAGAGTCTGGACAAATGCTCAAGGCCGGAGGGAGCTAGCGGTGATTTAGGATGGAAAGAAGAGAGAGGAGCAGAGTGGGCTGAGCTGGGGGAAGGGCCTGAGAGGAGGATGGACAGGGGAACGCAAGCCAAATCATGCCGTGTCACGTAGAGAGACCCCAGTTAACAAGTTGTATTGTCAAAACTCATTTGTAAGTTCATTGCAGGGAACTTGGAAGACATTTACTTGTAGAAGGAGCTATTGTATATGACGGTCAACAGGGCCGCCTGCAGAAAGTCCACTCAAACTGTAATATCTCTGTAGCCAAACCACCAAATGTTAGGATTTCAGTAGGAAAAAGCATTCTACAGTTTGTTCAGTGAGGAGACCCACTCACTGTCTTTGCTCTTCCGCAAGCTCCGGCACAGACCCCTCCATAGTGATTCCAAATATAAGCTGACTGGTTTTCAGATCCATGTTCATCATGCTAAGGCCTCCCATTCCTCTTCTACCAGGAGTAGTTTTTTTTCCGTTGTGTCTTGTTTTGAATCATTAAGAAAATGCGTGGCGTTTTACCACATGTCTCTTTTGTAATTATTAAATTGTTGTGGTGGAAAACTTTTTGTTAAGAAAAATGCATGCAGTTATTCAGTATTTATTAGTATTTAGTATTATAATATGCATGGGACATATATTAAAAATTATTAATACAAAAATATTTCATTATTTATCTGAAATTCACATTTAACTGGGCGTCCTATCTTTTCCCTGGCAACCCAAGACAATCACATTCTCGTTTGGAACATGAGACGCAGGATAGGAGGCCCAGGGCTCAGCTTCACTCTTGGTGCTCTGCTGGCTTTTTCTCTCCGGGCTTAGTAACTGGACCATTGCCTTGCCCCCTCTTCCACGAGTGGTTCTTGATTAGCTTACATAGTGTCATAGTTCTTCAAAAGGCTGGGGTTGGCACCTCCCTACCCATGCCTAGGGACTTGAATCCTGTACCCAAATAAAGTCCCTTGGGTAATTCCCTACCATTTGCTACCAGGCCTGCCTGATGCCTTCATAGGCTGGGAACTTTTGGGGGTCAGGTCAACACAGAGGGAGGGCAGAACAGGCCCTGAGGGTAGAGGTGTAAGTTGAACTCCTCCTGTCTCTTTTCACCTGTGAAAACTTGTATTTCATGTCTCTGAGCCTTAGTGTCTGAAATCAGTACCATGAAGTAATAATAAACAACTTATAGGATCATCATGTGGGTTTTACATTATAGTTGTGCAGTGAATGTGAGAGCTTTCGCCTGTCACGATTAGACACTGGTTTACTGCTAGGCCCCTTTGTAGTGTTTGCCTGTTGAATCTCTTCCTGTTGACAGATGCTGGGGATTCCCCAGCACCCAATAGATTGAGGGCTCTGTGAAGTATTCTAAGGGTCTGACTATTCCTCAGTACTAAGAGTAAATATTTGTTAAATCAATGAATAAAATACCTGGCCCACTAATCCTGTTTATCTGGTCTCTGGGTCCCAGTATCTGCTTCCTGGCTCCCAGATACGGTCTCACTGAGCCCCTCAATATCCCAGGCTCCTATGGTGGGGGTCGCATAATCCGTTTCCTCCTCCACTCATCCTCAGTGGCCAGAGAGACAGTTGGTTGGGCTGGCCTTCCTGCAACAGGAGTGGTCCTCACTGCCTTCCCAAGACTCTCTCCTGATCTAGCACAAGACGCCTGTCCCATCGCTGGACTTTGCTTGCCTCTTACCCATGCACCACTGCAACTTCAAGTAAACTCTGCTAATATTTGCTTGCACCGAAGTACCCATCTGCCACACCTTTGCAGCCCCTGTAACCAGGTCCTGTGGGCCCTTCCTCATTAATGCTTGGCTGAGAAGGTCCAGCGGGCACTGATGTTTGCCTCTTTGTATCCATTATAGATGATGTAGGTGTTCAGATGCTCAAGCCCATTGCTCTTCTAACATGAATCTGGAATGTGATTTATGACCAGCCATACCCAACCTGTTTGGTGTCAGCTTTCTCTGAACAATCAAGGGCATTTAAAAAACTTGAACCTTTATTCTTGGTTCTGAGGTCCTACTCCTTAACTCTAAAATTCTCTGCTAACCAAGATAACTAGATATAAGTTGTGCTGGCTCTGTGTCTGTCACCGTGGTGCTGTTTTCTGAAGCCAGGAGAGATTGGGGAATATAAGAGAGACATCTTAAGCTGTTTATCTCACCTTGAAATATTTCCTAGCCTATTCCTCTTCCTGGAGAGAGAATTCCCCAGGAAGAATAGAGACCCACCACCTGTTTTTTAGCACTGCCCCCTCCACTTCCACTAACTTTTTTTTTTTTAATGTGATAGAAGTCAAAGAAAAGGTAAAAAAAAAAAAAAAAGCTTCACCTTAAAACATTGGGTATTAGGTGTAGAAAAAAAAATCCCACAAACCCCTCCACAAAAACAATGACAAGAACCTCAAACCAAACTTGGCCTTTTATTTTCCAGTCAGAGAAGTAGTTAACTTTCCAATTGATGTTTAAAACAGAGTTAAAATTTCCCCCCCAGGCAACTCTACCCAGAGGTAGCTTCTAGCTAAGTGAAGCTGGTAATTTGCACATAAAGACTTCTTTTAATTACTTCCTAAAAGCTGCAATTTTTACAGAGTACCTCTGACATAAACTGTTAAAGTATCCTAGGCAAAAGGAGTCCTCTGTTTCTAATTCGAGGGAAAGAAAGAATTTTCCACATACATGTCGACTCCCAACTGTCAATTTACTTTCTTGCTTTTGAGTGCTTCAGAATCTCTTGCATCAGTTTTTCTAGGACCTAGTAAAGGGTTCTACACCTAAAACAAAACTCACTAAATATTGTTTGGGTTGGATCAGGGCCCTTTACTTTTATCCATGTCTAGTTTGATCATCGTTTGTTCAGTTCAAAGTCTCTCAGCCTTGGCACTGTTGACATTTTGGATCAGATGATCCTTTGTTGTGGGGACTGTCCTACACCCTGGAGGATGATTAGCAGTATCCCTGACCTCTGTCCACCAGAAACCAGTTGCACCCCTGTCGTGGGACAACCAATTACGTCTCTAGGCATTGCCAAAGGTCCCCTGGGGGGCAAAATCACCTCCAGTTAAGAAACACTGATTCAGTTGGGTCCAAAGTAAGTTGAATAGGAAGAATTGCAAAGAGGAAAAGGGGAGAATGACCATTTCTTGATACTTACACTTGCTTTTTGTTCTTTGGAATTCACCTCCTGCTCTCCTCCTTTCTGCTTAACTTGAATATCTCTGTTCTAAATATATCAGAGGTGAGTGCCTGGAGAGGCTGGGATGTTTGTTCTTAAGAGACAAGGAAAGTTAAAGTCAAAGGATGTTTCAGGAAAGGAATTAAAGAGTCTGTAATAGAAATAAAGGATGAAAATATCCTCCAAGTTTTCTCTTATCTTTCACACAGCTTCCCCTGGAAACCCATGTTTAGGAGAGGATTATATCTCTGTGCAACTAGTGTGAGAAAAATAGGCATTAATTGAGTGAATAGGTACAGTAGTCTGACAGTCCGAGTTTTCTTGTCACATTGGTTTTATCAGTTGATCTTCTCAATAATAAACATTCAGGTGAGTTCAACATTATTATGCCCATTTCACGGATGGGAATGAGAGACTCAGAAAGATGAAGTAACTTGTCCCAGAAGGTAAGTGGCAGAGTTGAGTTTCACATGAAGACCTGCAGATTATAAAAAGAAGCCTGTTTTCCCCACTCCAACATATCCTTTATTGTGCTGACTTTAGCACTCTGAAGCCACAGGAAAAGATCTCTGCTGTTTTGGGGACTTTGTGTAAGATGGTTTTATAATAGTCAGATCTTATTTTAATATGCGAGGAGATAATGTATGCACATCCCTATGCCAGTCCTTCTCCATTTTTGTAAAGTGGTTTTAAAATGTTACTAAGCCTTTGTGGTTATCTAGTAAGGACTCTTTTGACCTATATAATTAAGCTTGTTTTCTGCAGTCCAATATCGTTCATTATTTTCTGCATGTTAGCACCTTCTGCCTTTAGAATAAATAACACGTAATAAAGATAACTCCATAAAACTTGCATAGAGGATATATGTTTGACTGAAAACATATGTTGGATGAGATGTACCTGTGCTTACTACCCAAATGTTTAAACAAGAATAATAAAAGAAGCTGCTGTTACGTTACAGTGCTGAAGTTAACGTTTATAACATTCATTTCCAATTGGGCATAATACAGCCTTGCAAGTAAGGAAAGAGAATTTGCCAGCCATTTTTTTTCCTCTGCAGAATTATAATGAAACAATCATCCTCTTCTCCTTTCTGGCATACAATTTTGAATAGAATTATAGAATCATAGGTGTTTAGAACTGCAAAAGGAATTAGAGATTTGGCTTCAAGTCTAGATCAGCCACCTACAAGCTGTGCCACCTTGAAGCAGTCACTTAACTTTGTGAGCCTTCATTTTCACACCTTAAAATTGGGATAATATTATATACCTCATAAATCTGTTGGAATGAGTAATGAGTAACTGTCTGTGAGAATACAATGTAAATACTAAAATGTGATACGAATTTAAATTCAGCAAATACATAATGAACACCTACTATACAAATCATTTTGTATTTGCTGAATTTAAATTCATCTAACATTACTCAAAGATGAGTAAGAAGAAACCCTTGACTTCAAGGAATTCTTCCTCTAGTGGAAGAGGGGAGACATACCCACAAGTAATAGTAATGTAAATTACACTCCAAGTCCTATAAGAGAAGACAGCAGAAACAACAGAGGACAAAGAGAAAATGCCTGATGTTGACATACTTATAAAGAAGGAGGTATTTGATCTGAAAGATGATAAGGGTTTGTTTTAGACAGGCTAAGAAAGGAAGACGGTAATCCAAGAAAATGACGAAAACAAAAGTATAGGCATATGGGAAGGGATGTCATGTTTGTGGATTGAAATTTGTTTAGTGTAGATGGGTGATAAGACTCAAAGTGGAGAAGGATGGAAGAGGAAACTTGTGTTTAGAAAGGTCACTTGAGTGGCAGCTTGGTGAGGGGAAGTTGGCACACGGGTTGACCAGTTGGTTGCCAATTGTAATTTGTTGGAAGAAGATAACAGTATCAGGGTTTGTTGTGTAGGTGAAGAACTTGGGTAGTTTTGAAAATATGTTTTGGTTCTGGACTATGTTTCTCTGACCACAAATACATCTGAGATTAGACAACATGGTCCAGATTCATAAGGATTTAGTTAAGAAGTAGGAGTTAAAGAGATGAAGGTACTGGAAGGTGGAGTGTGGGGGGTTTAAAGGATATTCTAGGAAGAAGGAACCACATGAGTGGATCCTCTGTTTGTAATAATGAAACCACAAAATCAATAGCAGAGCACAGAGAAAACAGAATGAAAAGGAAGCCTGGAGAGGTCAGCAGGGGTCAGATTATGTGTGGCCTGGAAAGTCCAAATGGAAGGGCTAGTTTTAGAAAGGAGGAGGGTCATGTCTTTCTTGGAGGCAGAGCTCAAACCTCCAGGTCACCAAATGATGGCTCTTCATTGGACCAAAGACATTTAGAAATAACCACTAAACTGGTCGATAAAAATTTTCTAATTGCTAAATATAATTCCAAGAATCACTTTCCAGAGCATCACATGGCTGTGTGAAATAGGTCAAATGTCTTTGTCGTGATTTCCCAGGAGTGTTCATTTGGAGGTAATGTCACAGCCATCCTCTAGTCTCCTCCACTTCTTCCTCACCCAAAGCCTGCACCTTCTGCAAAACAGAAGTCAGAGAGCTTGAGCCAGCTTCAGACTGTCCCCTTCCTTCCTACCTTTCGTTGTGCTTTGCTGTTGTTATTTTCATAGTGGTGCACGAGGGCAGGATGAAGTGTCAGTCTCCCCTTGGAACACAAGCTGAAAATGGAAAATAAGATGCATTGTGACATTTTAGCTAAGAGACCTTTCTCGGGCTTTGGGAAAAGCCAGCTGAACAGGCACTCATCACACAGCCAGAAAAAAACCCACACCGCCCAAATGTCATCTAGAAGCTGTTTGCTGTTCAATTTTCAGCGCACATTTGATTATTCTTCCTTTTCATTTTTAAGGATAAGGGGTCACCGTTACTTCAGCTCTGCCTTTCTTCTCATAAAAGCCTCCCTCCCTCTTCTCATAAAAGCCACCCACAACTAAAGCAAGATTGCATAGCTTTTTTCTGTTTTAAATTGGCAAGAGTACTTCACCTGAAGGGGATGAATTCACTTATGCTTATTCATATTTTTCAGAGAAATTGACCAATATTGCCAAAGAGATAAACCTGCATTTTGGACATTTCAAACCCTTTGCTCTAAGCACTAACCTATAGTGCTCGCTTTCCTCAATCTTCTTTTACTTTTCATACCTTTTAAGGAGGTGAGGTCATGTGAGTGGGAAGAACGAACACTTTGGAAGCACTCAGATCTGTTTCTGCTTGGCATCCTCACTAGCTGCATGGCTTAGGTCAACTGCTGCTAAGCCCTAGTTTCTGCATTTGTTAAATGGGGATAATAATAGTATTTACCATATGGAATTATGTTGACGATTACATAAGATAATGTATGTAAAACATCTAGCCCATTGCCAGCAAATGTTGTCATAAAATCTCCCAATTTAGCTCAGGGTGGCCACATGCAGGTCAGGGGCTTCTAACAGAAAATGAGTGACCAGGGCTGGATCGAGACAGAGGGCTCCCTTACTCTTTGATACCAGTGTGGCCTGAGGAAGCACGGGAGGGAGTGTCAGAGTCAGAGAGCATGTTTCCCACTTGATTTCCAGGTGAAGACTTGGGGATACAGCAGGGATCCAGGCTAACAAGGTCCTACCTCCCAAGGGCTTATATTTCTGTGAGCCTCATGAGGCAGTGGCTTTGCTCCAAGGGCTATGGAAGGAGAACAGCGCAGAAGATAAAGGCATCACCTCTCAATTCTGGGGCTCTGGGTTTGATTCCCAACCCCTCATGCCCCAGCCTGCTCACCTATAAAATGGCCAGCAGATCTACCTAATAGGGTTGTTGGGAGAATTAAATGAGGTAATATTAGCTAACAGTTTTGAGGGTGACCACGTGTCAGGCACCGTTCTAAGCCCTTCATGTGCATTAACTCATTTAACTCGGGACAACCCTGTGAAATTGGTGCTCTTAGTGCCTTAATTCTACAGATGAGGTCTGGAAATATACAGAAAACCAAGCTATTCCGGTTGTAGGTGGAAGAGTTTCAAACAGGCTATTTGGCTTTGGAATTGTGTTCTTAAATATCTGCTATACTGTCTAGACCAGTGATTCTCAAAGTGTGGTCCCCGGACCAGCAGCATCCCATTGCCTGGGAACTGGTTAGAAAAGCAGATTTCTCTGCCCAACTCCAGACCTCCTGGATCAGAATCTCTGAGGGTGGGGCTCAGTGCTCTGCTTCAGGAACCCTCCAGGGGATTTGTGAATAGGCTCAGGTTTGAGAACCACTCCTCCAGACCAGGGTTTGGCAAACTACAGTAGCCACCTGTTTTTGTCAATAAGGTTTTGTCGGAACATAGGCTCATTCATTTATGTATTGTCTCTGTTTGTTTTTTTGCTAAAATGTCAGAGTTGAGTAGTTGGGCCAGAGACCATGTGGCCCTCAAATCCTAAACTATTCAGTATCAGCCCTTTAAAAAATTATTTGCAGACCCCTGATCTAGACAATACAGTGAAAGCCCCTAGCACTGTGCCAGCACATACTAAGTGCGCGATAAGGGGCTATTATTAAGTGCTTGGGAAACAAAACCTGGTGATTCACAGAGGCCCAAGGTGCTCCTATGCTATGGTGAAGGGTGGGCCAGATCAGTGCAGAACTGGACTACAAACAACTAATTTTTCCTTAGTTATGATCCAGGTGCAGCCGAGCAATTTGGTCGTGGTGCTAGTCGTTTCTTACCGAAGGGGGAAAAAGAGGAGGCTCTTACTCTTGGGGCCATCATCCTTCTGTGTCTTCCTCCTATGATCCTTCTGGCCTGGCGCCTGTGCTTTGGAATCCCATCCTTCTCTTCTACCTGACTCTCACTTGCAGCAGGGAGTGCCCTTGCTTTCCAGAATCACTGCGCCAGAAGGACTGATGGATGAATTATTGCCTTTATTCCATATCCCGCCCCCCCAGTCCATGGTCTATTTTGAGACTAAATGCAGAATGCTTTCCCACAAATAAAACTCATCTTTATGTAACAAATATTTATTACCACTTCTGTCAAGTACCAAAGATGGACACATGTCAAGCTTTTTACCTTTGAGTTAGACAGTGTTATCCAGATGAGGAAGCCAAGGCTCAGAGAGGGTGAGTGACTTCTGAGGGCCACAGAGCTTTGTGTGGTGGTTCCAGGACTCAGAACTTCCATATCCTGAGTCCTGGGCTCAGGCCTCAGCTTGCTGTCAGTTCCTGCCTCAGGAGCAAATTGACTCTGTAAGAACACCTGCGTATTTTCCTTGAGGGTTTTTAGGGAAAAACCTTGCCTCCTTCTGAGGACATCGGTTATGATGGGAGTATCCTCTCTGCATAGGAAGATATATGGGTCAGGTTCCTGGCAGGATACAGATGGCACAGTTAAAAAGAACTTGGTAAAGGGACCAGGCGCAGCTACATACAGTGAAAAATGAAAATGTGGGACCCTTGTTAAAAAAAAAAAGTATTAAGGATTTCAAGAGTATTAAGTATGGAGCCCTTCTAAGCACAGGGCCTTATGCCACTGCACAGGTCACACTCCTATGAAGCCAACCATGGAAGGGATGGTTTGAGAAGTGTGGATGGGTTAGGGAAAGCAACAAGGGATGATGCAGTTCCCCGGAGGTGGGGTTGTAGGCAATGGAAGCCATTACTCCTTCTGTGACTGAAGGGGCAAAAAGAAGAAAAAAATCACCAGAACCCAAAGAGCCTAGCTGTATAGAAAGGGCTGCCTACCTTTCCAGATGTTTCTCCCTCTAGTCCCCTATATGAACACCTCTCAAAAATTGCCGTTATGGCAGCTGTAAGCGAAGGCCCTCAGAATCCTTACGGCATAAAGAAAAGACCCTCTTTTTCTCACAAAAATGCATTTGAAATTTACATCACTAGCCGTAGAAAACAATGTTTTTTGATGAAAGGAAATTTCCCCCATCCCCCAGTTTTCAGTAAAAGTGACATAGAAAGACATACCCTTTCTTGTACCGAGGCTTTGGCAGAACTCCAGAAACCCTGGTCAGAGAGCTGAGGTTTACCTTCTGAAGAGTCTTTGTGCCTCCCTACTTTCTGTGGCAGAGTGGGAAGAAGTGAAGTGTGGGAACTGGGCAGATTCGGGTTCCAGTCCCTTCTCTTCCTACCTTGTATTGTTTACTTCTGGCCCTCCGTTTCCTGATCAGTCAGGATGCCACGGACCTTGTGGAATCACTGATGATTAAAATGGATGCCAGGTTTGCACAGGTGCCATCTCCTTCCTCTCTTACCAAAACATTCGGTTTTGTCAGCCTCCACGTGGCACGCAGTGGCTGATTCCCTGTTTATTTCCCAGATGCTGAGTGGGAGAATCTCTGCATCCCCCCAGCATGTTTCACAGAGTAGGTTCTCAACTATGTTTTCCTGCTTGGCTGGTGGGAAAGCCATGGGAAGTGGTGTCCTCTCAGAACAAAAGGCTGCCGTGGGCACACGTGGCTGTACGGTGAAGTCGGCTGGCCCCTGCCTGGTGTTTTTGACTCTTGGCCCTTTGTTTCACCCCTTGCCTCTGAGAGCAGGTCATTGACTGAGCTTCAAAGGAAGCCTCAAGCAGACTTTTCTCCATGCTTAGAGCTGTGGCCTTTTTGGGATCTCCCCTAGCTATCTAGGAATACTAGTTAGCTAAGAGATGCCTGGCTGGGGCCACTGGGCAGGGATGTGGACACCTGGCAGGAGGGTTTCAGAGAATGCATTGCAGCAGCTGCGTGGCCTGACTGCTCCAAGCCCATCATTCATTTTGCATAATTGTTGACCTTTCTGTCTGCACTCTCCGTGGAGAATGGCAAGCCATTTTCCAGAGCACAGATGAATATCTGAAGTGCACAATAGCATAGGAGATTGTCCCCATCAGCCTTAGAGCCCCTCATGGCAGCACATGGGGAGGAGGGAGAGGCCTACTTACGAGGGGAGCTCTGGCTTGAGGGAGGAGCTCTAGAAGTCAGACAGCTTTTGGGGGATGAGACAAAGGAAGCCCTCTCACACTGCCATTTGTGGATGTTGTCGACATAGTTCTAGAATTCAGGTCTGACCATGACATCCCCTGATAACCAGGTGTACAAAGCCCTTCCTAATTGGATTCCGACCCTCCTTTCCAGCCCCATCTCTCTGTCCTTTGCTTTATAACCCATATGCAAGCTATGAGAGATTCTTGGTGATTCCCCAGAAAAGCTATGCTGCTTCATGCCAATGGGCCTTTGCATGTGCAGTTTGCTTCTCCTAGAATGTCCCTTCCTTGCCTGCTAAACTTCCTTATTAACCCTCTTTGGCTGAATTAGTCTCTTCATTCTCTGTCTTCCCATAGCTCTTCCACTGTCACCCATATGGTATTGTATTGTATGTGCTCACACTTCTACCTTGTGCTCCTTGAGGGCCAGGGTCTGGATAATATTAGTTTTTCTATTCCCAATGCCTGGTACTTAGTAGGCACTCTGCAAATGCTTAAAAATGAACGAGAAAATGAATACTGAATGAATTCTTTTCTTAGGTGCTGCAGACCTACATTGTATTTGTTGGGATATTTTATGTTGCAAACAAGAGAAACTCAAAGTAATTAAAGCAAAAAAAAAAAAAAAAGAATTTCTTGGTTCCTGTAGCTGAAAAATCTGGGGAATGGCGGCTTCAGGAGTGGCTTGATTCAGGGTTCAAACCGTGTGGCCAGCAGATATTTGTTAACTCCGCTTCCTCTAGGTGTTGCTTTCATCCGCAGCCTGGCTCCCCTTGTAGTATAGGGGTGGCTGGAGCACTCTCTTTCTACTAAGGCCATAGGAAGAGAGAGATTCTTTTTCCCAGAAGCCCCAGCAAAGGTCTCATTGGATCTGGTGAATTATGTGCTAATCTCTGAACTAATCCCTGGGGCCAAGGGGTTGGGCTATGCAAATTGTCTCAGATCAATCAGGCTTTACCCTTGTCAGTCCCTTTCCGTACAACAGTGGTAGAGAGTGGGAGAAGAGGTGAATCCCACCAAGGGAGATTAAAGTAATATTGCTGCAGGAAGGAAATATGGATGCTGGCCAGTCAAACAATCATTTTTCACCCTATATATCCAGTCCCACCGGCTTCGTTCAAGAGAAAAAGTAAACAAACCAAAACTTTTCAAAAGGTTTAGCGGCCATATGCATTTGTTGTGTACTAAATCTAAACCCCAAAGCAAAATGTACGGTTAAGTCCTAGGCTCTGGAGTTACAAAGTCCTAGTGGAAGCTTCCATTTCATAAATCACACTGTTGGGCTTTTTATTGTTTAATATTATTTTTTATTACAGTAGACATCAGATGTATCATTCTTTCCTTTGGTCTAGATGTATTTTCTCTTGCAGTAGTTCACAATTTTATGATTCGGGAAATTGTGGTAAGGTCCATGAGTAGAGAATTACAAGTTTCCAGACACAGATCTGTGCCTCAAATTGCTGGCTGAGGTTTCATCTTTTTTTCTTTTTCTACAGCAAGTATCACCAGTTGGGAGGGAAAATAAATCAACAGTAACCTGAAGAAATTTTTGTATTTTAAGCAGTAGTGTGATAATTCCTTTCTGGGGGAAGATGAGTAATGTCAAAAAGAAGTGTTCAGAAGTGTGCTCTGGAGTAGAGGCAAGTCCTTGTGGCACACAGGTTCCCAACCCCCAGGAGAAGGAAGGGACTTATAAAGTACAGGTAGGAGAGGGGAGAGGAGTCAGGCAAAGTCAGCAGAGGAAGAGAGACACACAAGAAAGGAGGAGAGAGGAATTTGTCCAATTGGGATTTTATTTTTGTGTGGGGCAGAGTATAGAATTAGTGGTGTGATATTCCTCTTCTCTTTCTCTTAGGAAATCTTTAGTAAAATCAAGAATGGTCATGACATTTTGGTATAAAAAATTTTTAAGGATAATGCCAAGAAGAGCTGATGACTTCTTCAGGGTTGATATAAACTTCTTCTATAGGCATATATGATGACAAAGAAGCTAAGTGTAATTAAGAGTCAAGAGAGTGCCCAGAGAAAATTTCTCTGTAAAAGTCACTAAGACCCGTTAGGGCAGAGACCCTTTATCAAAAGTTAAAAGCAGATAGGACCCCCTACTACACACAGAATTCAACACCTGGAACCATTTGTTTAGAGTTCATAAATCGGGAGCATAACCAAAAGAGGGGGTAAAAACTTGGAGCAAATCTTCCCAAGGTGGACTGTTTTAACTTTACAAATCTTTATTTTATAAGCCCAGAAGAACCAGTAGGACCTTCGCAGTAAACGTGAGAAAGAATAGGGTGTTAAGAGGATGAGGACTCCTTTCTTCACCAATGGCAGTGTCAAAGACTTTAGGCAGGTTCTTTGTCCTTCTCCTGGTTCTTCTACTGTTTTCCAGAGAGCCAGAAGAAAGGGTGAAAAAATAAAAGTCCTTTTATAGAAACCACCTCTGCCTTTATACCTCATTAATCCTTAATAAGCCAGGACCAAAATTGTTTGTTGGTTAAAAAACAAAAATAAACAAACATCTTTGATAAGCGTTATCAAATTCAAATTCAGCTCAACAGGCTTATTGGATCTATTGGAGTATTTTGAAAGATCTCTCCAGGTAATTGCACAGTGCAACTACCTACACCATCTTTCCATCCACTTGCAACTTAATCCATCTACAGGTTTGAGAGAAGTCAATTTTGAATGCAGAGTACTGAAAACAGACCATGCTACCCCATTCTCAGTCCATTGGCAGCAATGGGTTTTCACTTTCCCTGTAGAAGGAAAATACTGCCCAGGAGACAGAAAATACTCCCCACCAGACAGTGAGTTTGATTCTTCTTGGCTTTACTATTCATTTGTTGCTTCATTTTCTTTCAATGCCTTCAAGATGTCCCAGCTTTAGTCAGCTTTGCACAGAGCTCTGGGCTTAGAAGACAGCTTTCCCTTGGCTATCCCTCCAGGTGGGGAATGAAGGCTGCTTCTGCCTCTGACTTTGGGGACGGGTCTTAAATCTTCTCACAGGTCAGTTAAAAGTCACTTCAAGAGAGAACTGCTCCAGGAGCTTTATTCGTGTTCACCATTCAGAGATTTCATTTCATTAAACTCTAGACTTGACTCTCTCTCAGCAAGGTCGGGAAAATGTTACCTGCAGCACCATTCCTTGACTCCACTAATGCCACCAATGTTTGATTTATGGCAGCTGAGGCTTTGTGAACCTCGAAAGCCTCCTTGCTGAGGAAAGCCTGCTTCCTCTGAAATTAAGGGGTGCAAACAAAGAGCTAGACGTGTGTTTGTGAGTCAGGAATGGGAACCGCCATCCATCATTTGGACTAGGACTGGCGCTTATGGGCCAAGGGAAGCTGCTCTTTTAAAAGACCAAGGAAGTGTGTATAATTTTGGTCTCGTGTGTGTGTGTGTGTGTGTGTGTGTGTGTGTGCATATTGTGTACGTGTGTGTTAAATCTCAAGTCTGAGATTGTGTGAGTTTTTTAAAAAATATACTTTACTTTTTAGAGTAGTTTGAGATTCACAGCAAAATTGAGAAGGCACAGAGATTTCCCATCTATATCCTGCCACCACACATGCACATAAATGTTTTAATGTTATGTTTTAAAACAATATATTTTAACTAATCCTGAATTCTAACTCTAGTTACCTCTGAATTGGCCAAGAAAAACATGAGAATAGTTGCAGGTTATGGCATTTTGTTCTGGGGACATTGGACCCCGGATTTCAAGGCAATGTATCTCTGAGGAACATGTCATTCAGGCTTCATAGAACTCAAGCTTTATTTTGGCTAAAGATCGTGCCTGGGCTTAGTATTTCTAAATTCCAGACAAATATTAATCTTCAGGATTTTGGAATGAGAAATCATAATCCCTAGGCATTTTCAGGTACGCCTGAAATCACGTTAGTCTTAAAATATACCTAATATTCCTAATACTATTTACTTGTTATTAAGAACATCTAACATGGGCGTGGTGGTGTGATGGATTGGGAGATCGGGATTGACATGTATACACTGATGTGTATAAAATGGATGACTAATAAACTGCTGTATAAATAAGTAAAAATAAAATTCAAAAATTCAAAAAAAGAATATCTCACAGATAGTTGAAAAAATAAATATTTTAGTAGCATTTTGCAAAAACTATAGCCCATAGTAAATATTCAAACACTGGAAAACACCAGTAACATAATTAACATGTAATGTTCACCACATGTAGTGTTCAAATAACAGTATTTGTCTCTCCTAGCCAGGTAAAGAGTGAATTGTCAATTAAGAACTTAGTTTTCTTTCAAAACTTGTTATTTCTTTGAACGCCACTCATGGGACTTGTATAAAGTATACTGCCAATATAAATTTATGAATATTTTCATGCAAGTATAACTCATGCTTAATAAATATTAAACGTATTAAAATTTACTTTCATGTGGTTAACTAGACAGGGACACATACATATGTTGACAACATGGTCAACATGACAACATTGTCAACATATGTTGACAACATGGTCAACAACAAGTCGTTATAGTTGTTGTACAACCTGATCAACAGGTTCGATGCTGACCGTCTGTCTCCTGTGTGATCCTCTTCTAGTTTCTGGAAATGCCAACCTTGACTTCTGATTCCATGTGTCCGTGGATTCCTCCGAAACAGTAATGTCTTCAAGTTAATTGATAAGTTTTAATTCTCACAGGAGAATTAAATACTTACTCCCATTTCCCTGATTTCTCAACTGATTTTCCTTGGGATTTGAGATTGAGAAAAGCATAAATTTCCTAAGTAACTCCGGGGAAGGAGTTCTGCATGGACTCATTGCGTCGGTTATACCTGCTTTCTCCATCGTGCCTAGCAAAGCCTTGTACGGTCAGTTCTATAACATGACACATGCATTCCCAGAAATCATGGTGCTAGCAAAATCATGCAAGAAAAAACACAGGGATTTTGAAAATGGGACTAGGGATATAATGCAAAAACTTCATCAGCGACCCATAAAAGAAAGATGAGAACCAAATAAAAATGCTGGCAGAGCTTTATACACAGTTAAATAATAAAGATATATATAAATACTACAACAAATTTGACACTTTCTTGCAAAAGACCTGAGGTTTGCTTCCTGAAGTACACTTTGGAGGAGTTGGAGCTTGTGAGTTACTGCAAAGTGGTGGAAGGAGTGATCTGAAATAGGATGGAAAGTTGTGTATGGGTGAGGCTCATGGTACACATGGTGAACTGAGGAGTGAGCAGATGTTTGAGGCACGCATGTGTTTTGTGTATTCCTATGCTTGGTTCAGCAATGTACTGTTTTCTGCTTTACCTCATGTTACTCACACATAAACTCACACATAAGCAAATGTGAAATTTGTGTTATGCTCAAATTGTTCCCAGCTATATCAATTACACTGAAACAAATTTGAGTGTTCCAAACAAGCAGTAGAGCAGAATTGATCACATATGTTGAGTTGACTGAAGTTACTGAATGAAAGAATGCTTTTCAGGCTCTTCTCCTTTTATTCTCAAGCTACCCTTTGGGTTGTTTAGGAAAAGATGCATTCTCTCAGTGGAGATGTCCCTCCCATGGATGCTTAGCTGGGTTGGACACGCACTGATGGCACATCCTTGATTCTCTTCTTTCCCTTTTTTCCTCAGTCTCAAGCATCAGAGATACATACTCCAGAGACCCAAGAGAGAAGGAGTATATATAGCTGATGATGAGCCTACCCTTGGGGTATAATTTGATAGGAACCAAAAGGTTCACTTAAGAATAACTGTCCTGCTGCCCCCCACGGTAGCTTGAATCACCATCATTGGGGAAGAGGTCATTGTGTTGTTTTGTGAAAAGAGACATGGGACACTGGAACTGAGCCCATGAGTTCTTCCCAAAGCACCTTACAGCATTATCTATCTGGTCTAACAGCAGATAAAGACTTTAATCATCTGTGTTCCTTTCTATGTTTTTAAAGTGCCTATATGTTTCAACCATTACGAAAAATAATATATATCCATGAGAGAACATTTTAGAGAAGTAGACAGAAGAGACAAGTAAAATCATATCCATCCTCTCTGGCAACATTCCATGCATTTCCTTCCAGTCTAGAAACAGTAGGTTTTGGTGATGGAAGAAGAGAAGAAGATGGAGCTGGTCATATAGCAACATTCCTTGCTGGTTTCTTTACTCTGACATTGCCTTCATTCATGACTGTAGGGACTGAATGAAAGAAAGCTTAGGGCATCTAAGCGCATGGTAGCTTCAGAATGACTCCTTCCACTCTCTTGGCTTCTCTTTTTGGTAAAGCTTCACTGCCCATGATGATCTAAACTTTCCAGCCAGCTCTTGGCCTCAGCTGGCTTTGCACACATTACTGGTTTGGCAACTCTGCTCCTGGATTTATGTTCTTGACTCTTGAATTTGGCTTGTGCATTTTATTTGGCTAGTTGTTGAATTTCCCTTTTGGCTTTAGGAATCTGGCTTCTACGGACTGCCTGGCTTGTGGGTTTAGGGTATGTATAGACTTGATTTTGGTTTGGGATCATGCTTTTGACCTGGGTGAACTGGGCTGCACCACAACCACAGTTATGAGCTACCCGATGGCTTGACTGGGCAGGCCCCCCATCCAGCCCCAGTGTGAGGGGTAAGATTAGCTAATGGGACCCTGTTGTCAGGGAGACCAGGTCTGCCTTGGGTACCATTAAATAAAGGACCCCGGGCAGCTTCAGGATGACATCTATAGCCTCCTAAGGTCAGTACTATAAGGCTATTGATGCTCAACACTCCCTAAAGAAGACTTGTTAAGCTTCTGAGCTTCATCTTGGCTTCTTGGCTGGGGATAGAAGGAGTTATGGCTGAGTTTTTTATTGTGCTGCTTGTGACTCTTCAGCCTTCGGACGAATAACCTATTCTTTATTGACCAAACCACTGTGATTCCTTTGTTTGAATCTTACTGAGAGCAGATCCTTCTGGGAGACTTGGCCCACAGAGCACCTCTAAACACGGCCCAAATCAATTGGAAGTTCTGCTGATTCCTCTGCTATCTCAACAGCTTCCTAGTCCCTGGGTAGTGGTTGCCACTCTCTCCCCATAATTATGCCTTGTCTATCTGCCATATTTATACAGACAGCTTCAAGACTCAGGAAGTCATCCAAGGCTGAGATAAACTAAGCTCTGACCACTATGTTATGCTCAGCTAAAATGGAATGGTATCAAGCGCATTTTATGATCCAGGTTTAACAGAAACAGTGTAGGGTGCTTTGGTGAGCAAGCCACAACAACAGAAAAATATAATGATAATAGTGAAATACTGCACTTGTATAGGGCTCTACAGATTACAAAATATATTCACTTTCGTGATTACGTTTTATAACTACCAAAACTCTGAGGAGTATGCAAAAGGCGGTGATGTGTAGAGAGGTTAGCTGACTTGCCAGAAAATGCAGTTGGAGGAATGGGATCCAGCTTTCTGAATCAGGTCCTCTGATTCCTAGTCCGGGCTTCATTCTATCATTGTATATTGTAGACTATTCAATCAGCGCCCTTAATACAAGGTCAGAATTACAAACTGAAGATGAGGCAATTTCTTTCTTTGACTATGTATACTCTAACACATCACAGGGAGCCCTGTGGGGCCCATGTAACTATTTATGAACTGGTTTATTCTTTCATTTTTTAAATCTCATGATTCTTCTTTCCTAAGACTCACAGAATTATAGATGCACAAGAAATTGTAGAGATGCAACTTAGTCATCCCATTTTATAGATAGAAATATTGAGGCTCATGAGACTTAAGCTGGCCTGTAAGAAGGAGGGCTGGTAATTCAACCCATTTTGTGAATTTTGATCCAGCACGTTCTCCTACCTTTATCTGGGGGACAGCAAGCATCTCTTCAACTTTCCTCTCCTACCACCTTCACCCCATCCACACTGCAGGCTGAGTGTAGTCTGAAAGGGTCTGCGGCTCCTCAGGGCTCTTCCCTGGATTAGCGCCCTAGACAAGCCTAGATATTTGGATAAAATCCTTTGCCTTAGCCTGACAGTGAGGCTGTGGGCTGGCAGCACATGGAGTTGCACGGTGGAGCTGGCCAAAGCCTGAGCCTCCCACACTGGCCCCCAGGCTGTTGGTTAGCTGTACATGATTCCATTCGTGTCTTTGTTGCTTTTCTCTAGACTCCATGCTCATGGATTCTTGGCCCATTGTCTCGGTTATACTGGTGGGTGCCTGCAAGCCCAGTTCTGGGCCTGCTTCTACAGTGCTAACGTAGCTCATAGAGCCTTGGATTCTTTGGACTCAGAAATTATGAAAGGAGGGAAAGGCATGGAGAGGCCTTGTCATCTCTATTAGCCCTTTTCATCTCCTTCAGACAGCTCAGCAGTTACACTTTTATGAAACTTCAGAATCAGAAGCAAACAACAATCACCACTATGGGCAACAGCTGATACCATTCATTGAGCATGTGTGCTGGCTGACTTTCTGATGTTATCTAATTCTCCTAGAAATCTCCTCTTTTCTCAGGTGAGGACACTGGAATTCAGAGCGGGTAAGTGACCTGTTTAAGCTTCCTTCCTTGTGAGGGTCAGTATCTTGATTTGAGCTGAAGATCTGCAGCTCCAAGTCTGAATTCTTGCCACTACACAGTGTAGTGGATAGTGGATGGCCTGCTGAAATCTGTGGCAGTGGACTGCCAGGTGCTGTGAAGGTTGCACCTAGGATAAAGGGCATGTGGGGTGAGAATCTGGAGTAAGCCTGGGGAATTGAAGGCAGCAGGAGGAAAGTTTTAAAGACGGTCACTCTCTTTCAGACTGAATTCTCCCCCATCAAAGATATCTGGCCTTTTCTTTTAGTCTATCCTAGTGATATTTTATACAGGCAAGGGAACTTCCTCCAGGATCTGTGAGCTTCAGGGTATTATAGGCATGGCATTTTCTTCTGTTACAGTCAATAGGATTGGCTGCCCACTATTCATACCTTGTAGATTTTCTCAGGAAGGCAATCCTAGTTTATAATATTTTGCTGGTATCTTTGTAGTTGTGTTTTTCACACCATCAATTAGCCCCTTGCCCGGGAATGGGCTCTTCCTATCTCTTGTTCTCAGTGATCATGTCCCCAGTGTGAGCTGAGACAAGTCTCCAGCATTTGCACACGCACACCCATTCATGGTGCCATTTTGATTCACTTGATTATTGAGCAGTGGCATGCAAAAAGGGTTCAGCCAAAATGCCTGCGTCAAAAGGCAAAATGGGGCTTCCCTGGTGGCGCAGTGGTTGGGGGTCCGCCTGCCGATGCAGGGGGCGCGGGTTCATGCCCCGGTCCGGGAGGATCCCGCGTGCCGCGGAGCGGCTGGGCCCGTGAGCCGTGGCTGCTGGGCCTGCGCGTCCGGAGCCTCTGCTCCGCAATGGGAGAGGCTACAGCGGTGAGAGGCCCACGTAGGGCAAAAAAAAAAAAAAAAAAAAAGGCAAAATGACCTGCTCTGGGTGGCACATGCCTCGTATCAATAGAAGGGATGTTTGGCAACCTGGATTTCTTGACCTGTGGCGGTGAGGTAACAATGGTTCATTTACTGTGTGACTTTGGGCAAGTTTCTTAATCCCTATAAGCTCCAAATAAAATATGAATAACGCTGATCACTAACTTCAAAGAGCTGTTAAAAGGACAAAATGAACAATACATTTAGAGCAGGTACTAGTCAGCTTGATACACACTAGGTACCAAATTACTGAACGTTTATATCCTTTGAATAACGTCTCCCTAGCCCCCACCCCACCCCAGCTGCTAGCAATCACAAATCTACTCTGTTTCTATGAGTTTGATTTTTCAAGATTCCACCCATAAGGGAGATCATACAGTATTTGTCTTTCTCTGTTGACTTATTTCATTTAGCGTAATGCCCTCAAGATTCATCTATGTTGTTGCAGACGGCAGGAATTCCTTCTTTCTCGTGGTTGAATAATATTCCTGTGTGTGTGTATTTTCTTTGTTTTCATACCTTGACTATTGTGAATAATGCTGCAATAAACATGGAAGTGCAGATATCTCTTAGAGATAGTAATTTTATTTCTTTTGGATATATACTCAGAAATGGACTTGCTGGATCATTTGGTAGTTCTATTTTCATGTTTTGAGGAACCCCCATACTGTTCTCCACAGGGGTTATATAAATTTACATTCCCACCAACAGGATATAGGGATTCTTTTTCTCTATATCCTCGCTGACACTTTTTATCTCTTATAATAGCCATTCTAACAGGTGTGAGGCTGATATCTCATTGTGGCTTTGATTTGCATTTCCTTTATGGTTACTGAGGCTGAGTACATTTTCATGTACGTGTTGACCATTTGTGTGTCTTCTTTGGAACAATGCCTATGTAAATCCTTTGCCCATTTTTAAATTGGATTCCATGTTTGGTTTTGCTATTGAGTTGTATGAGTTGTTTATATATTTTGGATATTGACCCCTTCTCAGTCATGTGGTTTGCAAATATTTCCTCCCATTCTGTAGGTTGCTTTTTCATTTTGCTGATTGTTTCTTTTGCCATGTAGAAGATTTTTAGTTTGATGTGGTCCTATTTGTTTATTTTTGCTTTTGTTGCTTACGCTTCTGGTATCATATTCAAATATATTATTGCCGAGACCAATGTCAAGGAGCTTTTTCCCTATGTTTTCTTCATGGAGTTTTATGATTTTATATTTATGTCTTTAATGCATTTTGAGTTAACTTTTGTGACTGGTGTAAGATAGGGATCCGGTTCCATTCTTTTGCATGGAATTATCTAGTTTTCTCAACACCATTTATTGAGGAGGCTATTCTTTCCCCATTGAATAGTCTTAGCTTCCCTGGTTAAATACTAGTTAACTGTATATATGTGGTTTTATTTCTGGGTTCTCAATTCTGTTCCATTGGTTTATGTGTCTGTTTTTATGACAATACCATACTGTTTTGGTTACTATAGCTTTGTAATAAAGTTCAAAATCATGAAGTGTGATACCTCCAGCTTTGTTCTGTCCCAGGATAGCTTTGGCTATTGAAATTCTTTTGAAGTTCCTATGAATTTCAGAATTGTTTTTCCTATTTCTCTGAAAAATGCCATTGGAATCTTGGTAGGGATTGCATTGAACCTACAGATCACTTTGGGCAGTATGAACATTTTAATTATATTAATTCTTCCAAGCTATGAACATGGAATATCTTCCCATTTATTTGTGTCTTCTTCAACTTCTTTTTCTTTTTTTATTGAAGTATAGTTGATTTACAATATTAGTTTCAAGTGTACAACATAATGATCCAATATTTTATATATTAGAATCCATTTAAAATTATTATAAAATATTGGCTACATTCCCTGTGCTGTACAGTATATCTTCATAGTTTATTTATTTTATATATAGTAGTTTTTACCTTTTATCCCCTACCCCTATCTTGCCTCTCCCCACTGGTAACCACTAGTTTGTTCTCTATATCCATAACTCTGTTTCTGTTTTGTTATATTCATTTGTTTCTTTCATTTTGTAGATTCCACATATAAGTGATAAGTCATACAGAGAAAGACAAATACTGTGTGTTATTTCACTAAGTGGCCTTCCCCCTAGTTGGGAGCTGCACCAAAGCTAGAGGGGCTGGGTCACATGCTGGGATGGCCACAGGAAACCAGCCAGAGCCCCGGGCAGTTTCAGTCTGCTTCCTCCACCTTGTTCCTGGAAGTAAGCAAGGGTGTACACACTTCATAAGCAGAGTCTTGGTTTCTTATAGCTCTCCAGTATATCCCACTAGTTTTCAAACCAGCTAAGGGGACTCATCTTCCTGTTACACCCCAGTGCTGGGGTGCCCAATATGTGGTTTAAACCTCTTATTCCCCAGCCAGGATCTCTGAGCCCGTGATATCCCCCTTCTCATTTGTGTCCTCTCCTAGCAGCATGGATCCCAACCTGGTCACTTCTCCTCCCTTCCCATCTGACTATGTGTGGTCTTTCTTTATAGTCTTGCTTGTAGAAGAGTCTTTCTACCAGTCTGCAGTTTGCTTTCAGTGAGAATTTCTCCACATATAGATGTGGTTTTGATATTTTCCTAGGGGGAGGTGAGCTCAGCATCCTCCTACTCCACCATCTTGATCTCCTCTCTCAATTTCTCTCATAAGTGTCTTACAGTTTTCAGTATAGAGATCTTTCACCTTATTGGTTAAACTTATTCCTAAGTATTTTATTATTTTTGATGCTATTGATAATGGGATTGTTTTCTTTATTTCTCTTTCAGATAGTTCATTGTTAGTGTATAAAAATAAACTTCTTTAAATGTTGACTTTGTGTCCTGCAACTTCCCTGAATTCATTTATTAGTTCTAACAGTTTTTTGGCTGAATCTTTGGGGTTTTCTACATATAATATCATGTCATCTGCACACAGAGACAATTTACTTCTTTCTTTCTGATTTAGGTGCCTTTTATTTCTTTTTCTTGCCTAATTGCTCTGGCTGGGACTTTCAGTACTCTGTTGAATAGTAGTGCCAATCCTGTATTTGATGCTGAAGGTACACTCATGGGGCCTATAGGCCCCATAGAGGCTGTACTAATGTAGTCACCTGTTGTTTTCTCAGTAAAGACTTCTGCCTCTGGAACATGCAAATGAACTTTTATCTTTTTGTTACTTGGGTGGGGCCCTGCTTATGTTCTTGGAGTGACGAATTCATCCCAAATAAAGGGATGTCCTTTGAGGTAAAAAGCAGACACATCCTCTGGCTTCTCACCTTTCTTCTCAGCCTAGTGACCAGAAGATCAAGCCTGTCACTCAAAAGCAGCCCTTGTGCTTCAGATGTTGATGAAAGGCCAGTGACCAAAGAGGGGAAATATATGAAGAGGAAAAGACATTTGTCAAACTCTCCTTCCCCATCTGGTTCTGCTGCTTTGTGCCAGTAACAGAGCCCACTGCTACCCTGGTCTGGGAGCCCTTTGATGAGTTCAAATTTAGTGACCCTCCTGTCACCAAGGTCCATTCCAGAGTTGAATATTGTTTATCTGAAGCCTTCCCTTGGGACCCCTGAAAGACATGTGAGAAAGAAAGTGGATTTCTGTTCTTTCTCTTTTTCCATCTTCCCCAATCTCGCTTGCCTTCTATTCTGTCTTCTCTGTTAAAATGACAGCACAGATCTTCCAGCCCATGATGCTGCATCCCGTTGGCAAGGAAACACAGGGGGAAGAAGTCAAATGCAAATAGAGATAGGGGTCATTCATTTCAACAAAAAAAGCAAAAAATGATTGAGTGCTTCTTATGTGCCAGGCACAGAGATGCTGGGGATACAACTATTAACAAAATGACTTTACTATTCTCATGAAGCTTGCATTGAGTGGGGGATACAGATGCTAAACAAATAAATGCATAAAATATATTTCTGTGTTGTTTTCCCCAAAAGCAGACCCTGAGACAAGGATTTGGGTGCAAGTAGTTTATTTAGGAGGTAACCTCATGAAGCACAAGGAGGGAGAAGAGAAATGAGGCAGAGAAGGGAGGAAAGTGAATAAAGAGTGTACTAATCATTGGGTTACCACTGTGGGCAACTGGGGCTGAATCCCACTGAGGATTCTCTGAAAGTCAGTGCAGAAAGCTACTCAGAGTTGCCCTCAAGAGGGACAAAATATTGGGATATTTATTCGTAAACTTCTGTGCCTCCTTGGTTCCTAGGGTGTTAACATTTCAACATTTCTGGTCTGCCTTGCACAAAGGCTGAAAATGTTTTCATTGCTAGAGGAAAGCAATAAGGCCATTAGTCAGAGAGGCAAAGAATGCCACAGATTGTAAGGGAAGTATCTGTGGTGACCTCTGGGGAAGGCCAAAGGTATGATCAAGGATCTAGACAGGGCATCATCAACCCCTGCTGTATTAGGTGGCAATAAGTGCTAGTAAGAAGAATAAAGAACAATAGAGAGTAGTAGTTGGGAGATAGAACTTCTGAACGTAACGTGGTCAGGAAAGGCCTCTCTGAGGAGGTGATATTGGAGTAAAGACCTGAAAGAAGTGAGAGAATGAGCCATGCCTGCATTTGGGGGAAGATCATTCCAAGCAAAGGGAGCAGTGAATGTAAAATCTTAAAGCAGGAGAGGGCTTGGACCTATTTTCAAAGTGGATCTAATAGACTTTGCTGATGGATTGGATGTGGCATGTAGAAAAGTGGAGTCATGAATAATTCTAGGGGTTTTGGCCAGAACGTCTGGTAAAATGGAGCTGCTATCTAGTGAGGTTATGAAGGGGAAGGAACATATGGGGGTGTGATTTCAGGCATGTTAGGTTTATCATAACTTTCAGCCATCCAAGTGAGAATGTTGAGCAACACAGTGGTGTATGTTTGAAGTTCAAGGTAGAGATTCGTTCTAGAAGAACAAATTTGGGAGTCATCTGTGTGTAAATGATACTTAGAGCCACAGAAGTGAATGAGATAACCTCAGGAGTGATTGTAGATAAAAAGAGAAGCCCTGGAGTATTTCAAGCTCTAAAGGTCAGGAAGATGAGGAGAAACCAGCCAAGCGATCTGAAAACAGGGTGGTACCCAGGGACAGGTGAAGTAAGTGTTTTGAAAGGAGTCAGTGATTGTGTTAAATGCATGGGGAGAACTGTGCTGAGTGGGAGGTGAATGGTTTTGGTCCGGATCATATTAGTTCCCACTGAAAGGAAGTGCTAGGTTTCATGATATTCATGTAATTGAGGGTCAGAAGGCATTCACGATGGGCTTCAGAGCAAAGCTGAGGTTAGAGAACATTTAAGGGAAGGGAAATGGTCCCTGAGAAACAACTGCAATGGGTTACCCAGTAGTTCAGAGAAGAATAGAGTGAAAATTAAAACTTGAAGGGGAGATTTTGCTTCAGTGACTTTGCCCTGGGGTCACTGGACATGCTGATTGGTGCTCAGAAAGTGACTACCAGGATGTGGAGATTCAAATCCTTACTTAAGATTTTGATTAAAAAAATTAAGAAACCAAAACCGTTTACATTTTTGTGAATGAGTACATTTAAGCTAATAAAACTCTATACCTAAAAAGGATAAAGTGGCTGGGTGACTGTGGGCAAATTACTTAGCCTCTCTGAACTCAATCTTCTCTTGAATTAAATGGGAGGTAAAAATACATATACCCTGAATGAATATGATGCCATGTGGAAGTGCTTAGCAAAGTGTCTGAAAAGTAACGGGCAGAGAGTATATGCTTTATTATATTCTTCCTTCTGTTGCCTTCAAACTGAATCTTGCACTTTAAACTGCAGGGATCAGAAGAAGTCATCATTATGAAAGCACTTTGAAAAGTACAGTGTTCTGGACACCTGTACGGCATTACCATTGTAGTATTGTAAGCAAGGAAGACAAACTAAGGTAATACTCTGCTCTTTAGAGCGACAGTCTCCCTATTGGAGGCTATCAGCAGAGCTGTAAATCTAGCTTTCTGAAGATACCTAGATCAGATCCTGCAGTGTTCCTGAGTGAGATGTGACCCATGGCTGACTGCTTATACCCTTCCTCGAGAGACCTCTCCACCCCAGAAGAAAATTCCATTGAATAATGTAATAAATTACAATTGTCATTGCTATCCTTTTATTCATCCATATATTATACAGTTCAACAGAAGTCCTTTATTTCCCCCTTTTTTAATTTGTCCCTATTCCCTTATTCCTTTTTTTTCTCCCCTTGCTTTTGATTAGAATTGATGAGGAAAATATTGGTAAATGTTGATTTTCCTCTCTAACCCTTGGGGATGCTAGTCTACCAGAAGGGAGTCCAAAGACAAAATTCTCATTTTACCCTTATGTTTTCTGCTGTTGTCCTCAACTTTTCCCTCTTCCAAATTGTTATAATTAAGAGAGTGCCCATTAAATGATTTCCCTTTGTCAGATGGATTATGTTTTATAATGGAGCCAAGTTCTATACTCATTTTGAATCCCCAGGCCAGTGCCAACAAAATGTCGGCACCTTTTCCCCCACAGTAGCTGATTAGCAGAGGAAGGTCACTTAACGACAGTTTGGGAGGAAACCTGTGTAGCTTTCAGCCAATGGCCTCCTATCCTTGAATGTCAGTAAGGTGTTTTTCTTCATCTCAGGCCCTCTGCTCTTTATGAGGTAGGGTTTAAAAGCTGTGCTGGCATCAAAGTGACTCAGAACAACAAACAGCCAACAACTCTCAAACTAAAGTGATATTGAATTGACCCGCACAGACCTGAAAAATGTCCCATGCTGGGGATCCTGGTGGGTCAAGATACCTGCCGTCCTCATGCTGTGTTCTCATGCTGTGATTACACCTCCAGGTCACTGTGGCCAAGCTCCCTAATGAAAAGGAAATGATCCCATCAATCGCCCAGGTGTTTGGCAGAGGGTAGACTAAACATCTGTTTGATTGACTGAATGGTTTTCTCTCATGCCAGATGTTTGATATCAACTAAGCACAGTGTGTGAGTAGACCCTTTAGAAGAGCATTCTCCTGAGGCCCTCCATCACTTCTAGTTTGTAGGAAATTCTTCTCATACTAATTCATATAACTTTTGATTCTGAGATGGAATCTTGCTTGCTTTGCTTACTGTATAATTTCTTTGTATTTTTACCAACTCCCCATCAACAACTCTCCAGCTTTGTTTGATTCCCTCTTCTATAAAGATATCTTTGGCAGAGATTCTAGGGGTGGTTATAGCAAAGCAAAAATGTATTAGCATGAGCACAGCATTTAGGTATATTTTCACAGCATAGAATGTCTCACAAATTATCCCTGCGTTGAGTTTTCCTTAGAGCACTGCAGGGAGCGGCTGTCACTTACCAGTTAGACATTCTGGATTCTCCGTATAATAGAGCAGATCTTTTGTAAGCATGACAGTGTTCTTTCTACCATTCTCTATTTAGCCAGAGAACGCTCCCATGTCTGAGAGGAAGTCTCTTGGTAGCACTGAGTGAGACATTTGGGATCCGAAACAGTATAGAGTGGAGCTGGCAGTGTGCTGGGGTAGAAAGACCACTGGATTAGGAGTCAGGATTTGAGCAGTAGAGCCAGTTCATTCACTGACTCTCTAAGTGACCTGGGCATCAGTGCCACTCTCTAGGCGTCCATTTCCTGACCTGAAAAATGGTGAAATACAACTGAGATCTGTAGGGCTCTAATAACAATTTGTGATTTGCTGAAATCCAGGAGGTGATGAATGAGATATAATCAATGTCGTGACACTGAGTTGGGATTGCTGCTTGAGGAAAAAAATTCCATATAGGTAAGAAAAGACCTTGCACAATGAGTTAGTGGTTGTATTTACTTCCAAATGTTCCTAGGATGGGCAATGTATTAAACATGATTGTGTCATTAATATCAATGGAGTGAATTTGTTAAAAAAAAAGTTTCATTCTTACCGAAAAGCACAAGATAAATGTGGTTTGAGAATGGACATAGGAAACATTAAAAAGGTTTCAGATGGGAAAGAAGGTTCATATGCGCTGCTCTGGGGGCGGGGAGTGGACTGGTGACTGACACTGAGTGAGGAGGGATAAAAAGGACAGGAAGGAAAGGTGGAAAGAGGATGCAGAGGCACAGATGACTAATTTGGCCAGTATCACAACTTTGTCAAGAACGGGCCCCCTCCCTCTCTTAAATTCTGCTGGATGGATCATAATATCTCAGGGTCAGACGGATCAGACCATTAACAATCTGGGCACTAATTAGGCATCAGAACAGCCTAAATTAGCCATTGCTTTATCTTCTGAACTTGAAGAGCACTGCGTATATTTCTGAGTAAATAAAATGTGTATTCTAAAAAGCCATAGTTTTAAGAATAGGAGGTTTTAGAGAAAATAAATAAATATGTAGGTACTGGTTTTTGATGTTCCTAGATGAAATTTCTAAACTTCCTGGTTGTTGTTAAGTGTTTTGAAAGCATTTTAACGTTTGTAAAAGGCTCAACTAATCATTCAGAATATGGGTCGCTATTATCAGCGTGAGTTTACTCATACCTGACAGAGCTATGGGGGAAAAAAGAAGAAAAAACTAACCTGGCCTGGCTTTGGGTCTCCAAAAATCAGACTGCAAGACTTTAACCTCCACGGCTCTAACATATGCTTAATAGAAAGCATCCCATAAGCACTGGCCATGTGTTTTCATTCAAAGCAAATTTGCTTGCTTGTTTTTTACTGGAGGGTCTGAAGGTTTTTTTCCATGGGTCTGGAGTATTCTTCTAAATATTCTGCTCAGATTTTTCATCTCTCCTCATTCATCCCTGATTCCTCTTATCTCCTCCAGAAATGGTAAGGGTCAGGGAAGAGGGAACATAGCTAGAGTAAAATTCCCATTCCTTGATCCCAACACTTTTTCTCTTGGAAATAATACCTCAGCTGAAGACCCAAACCTTCAAAGAGAGCTTCCAAGGATGCATTTCATCAAGGCAGCCAGTGACTGGAAAGGGTGGAGGGAGGGTGTGGGTGTTCTTCTCCATACCATACCCTTTACCTGCAAGATCAGTGCTCATCTGCCTGGGCTGGGTTAGGGGCAGTTGTGCCTGGAGTGCTGGGGCCAAGGTGACTTCTTGGAGGTCCCCTGGTTTCCACAGCAGTACCCAAGAACTGCTCAAACATATGTGACATAAAAGTCCATATGGTTTCAGTTTCCTTTACTACATTACTGTTCTTGCTTTGTTTGTGCACAGACCTGCCTTACTCAAAATTCCTGCTCTGCTAGGCCTCTTCTGCCACAGAACTAGGGGTGGGATGAGGTTAAAAAAACACTGAAATGGAAGAGAGCTCAACCAGCTCATTCTGTGTCATAAAACCCATTTCACTGTGGTCCTAATTTCATCAAGTAATACAAGTCAACGTCGGACATTAATGAGAGAAGGTTTCCAATTAGATTCAGTCTGACACTGGCCCTGCTTCTCAGTCACCTTCAATTGTCAGCGATAAAAAAGGACAGTTCAATATGATACGGATCATTCACTCCGAATCTCCACAACTCATTTATGACAACAGAACTAACAGAGCATGGGGAACTGCAGAGTTGTTTTTCATTATCCTGGCACACTGGCTTCCAACTACAGCTGCAGTGATCTTCAGTGCTTTTCCATACAGCACATAGTTAATGAACAGCCTAAGATGTAATGGCACCCAGAATTCTGACTGAAAATCTCAGTGATCCTTTTGTTTGGGGAAGAATGGGTGGGTCTTCAGGAGAAGAAAAGGAGAAAAGAGATTTAAAAAGAAAAAGTGTTTTGTTTTCATAAGTGACGTGGGTTCTGCTGGGAGGTAGGGTGGCATCCCAGTAGTAGTCGGGGAGGAAGAAGATCTTAGAGAAACCGGCTCTAGAGCACTAACTCACAGAGAGCCTTGGAAGTGACCACATACCCAAATCATGTTGTCTAAAGTCATGGGATAATCTAGGGTTTAATGAAAGCTAGTGCCAGAATCAGCATAATTCCAATATGGTAAGTAGGGCCTAACCACTAGGATTTCTGGGAAATAATGCTATTTAGAGACAGTTGTGCACCAGTATTCCATGTGGTCCAGTCAGGGTTCCTCCAGTGGGTAGGGATTTGGGTCCAGGAAACAGATCCCCAAGATCTGGAAATACAAAGACTAGTGTGGTTGAGCCCCAGCCAGCCAAGCAGCCTGGGGTGCATTCATTTATTCACTTAACAGATATTATTGAACAGTCACTGTGCTGGATATGGTGCTTCATAGGTACAGATGGTGAGCAGTATGGACTCTGTCCCAGGGAAGGGAAGAGTAAACAGGCAGCCGGAGTCAAAACTCTAGGCGAGGCAGATGGAAGCCTTTGAAGCTTAGCACATTCAGGGACTTCAGTAGACTTAACTATTGTTTTCTCTCGACTTAGCGAGCATATTGTCAGTTCTCAGTTATATTATTTTTATTACCACAATCATACCAGCCACATTTCAATATCAAAGTACATGGGTACTGGGAGGCAAGGTAGGGCACTAGCTGATCAGAGAATCAGGATCCAGAAGGGTGTAGGTGTTGAGAACAAGATAAGGTAGGCCCAGGCCAGGCAGGCATCTCAGATGCGCATGGCAAAGCTATGAGCTTGAAATCCAGGCTGACAATCTAGGCAATGTATGTAAGATACCAGCCATGAGGAGATGATAATAGTGATACAACCTTTGCCTCAGTCAGGGTGCTTCTTAGATGCACTTTGCTGATGCAAGAGCTAGTCCTCCTGGATTCTTCATGTGGGAGCAGGTGGGTAGGTGGAGTTGAGTGAGCTTCTCTCCTGAAGCTGCTAGGTTTAATTATCTTGTTTATTTAGGACGAAGTTTTATAATGTCAATTTGGATCTCCTCTTATTTGGTTGAGTTGGCAAGCTCACCTCTAGGGCCGTGCACTGAAGATAGGAATTATAAGCACTCAGAGAGTCCACTATCCTTATTCCGCACATCTCCAAAGCCTCAGCCTTCAGAATGAGTGAAAATCAAGGCAATGTTGTGTAGTTCCAGGATTACAAAATAAGAGATGGAAAAGACCTGCGAGGGCATGTGCGCCAGCCCTTATGGATCCATGGAACATAGCTTCCTGTGTCTTTGGCTCAGGTACTTCGGGTCCAATCAGATTTTAAATATCCCAGATGACAGACTCCACCTCTGATCTTGGAAGACAAATCTAGAGAATAACAAATTTCATTTTAAAGTATTTCCGTATGTTCAACCTTTGTTTTTTCTTTTCTTCATTGGGTTCCATTAATCTAATAGTGTTGGCTTTTTTCCCCTTGTTTTTAAAATATCTTTGCTTCCTCTATAACATTTGTACCCTTCAAATATTTATAGACTTCCTTGTCTTTCCTCAGTCATTAGCCAAGTCATGCATGTTTAGCACTTTTAATCTTCTGGACTCTTTTCATAAATCAATGCTCACATTACTGGCGTCATTTTTGCCCCTCTGCCTATTTGATCTATATCTTTCTGATTCAGAGGTGTTCGAATCTGAATTCATTTATTCCATTGCAAGTGTCACTATTACTGTAAACATCTTAGTGAAAATCTTTCTTTCCCATCTAACATCAAAGCCAGCCCTGGACTCTTCCTGCAAAATTTCATAACTGACCTGGACTTAATCATTCTTCCTTTCAAGACCATCTAGGAGGCAACAGAGTGTGGTGAAAAAATCTATGCACTAAGCTTTGGATTCAAGTCCTTGCTTTGCAACTAATTAACTGTATTCTCCTAGAAAAAGTCACTTTTCGTGTCCAAGCCTCAGTTTCTTAACATATAAAAGAAAGGATTGGACTAGTTGCTTTTAAGCAGGAATCAAGTCCTAAAATTCTGTAATGGTCCTGGATTCATGAATTAAATAACCTTGTAGAAATTACTTCCCCATCTTAACTTCTAGTTTGCTCTCCTAAAACGGGAGTCTTCTATTGTTTAGCTCATCAACTCATTTTAAGGATCAAATGAAACCAATACGTGAAAGTGCTTTTAAAATTATAAAGTGCTAATCAAACAGAAGGGTTTTATTATTATTATTGTTGTCATCATCATTATTTTTATTAGTAGCAGTAGTATCACTGTGACAATTACAAGTGTCACTGCTACTTCTACTACCTCAGACTCTGTGATAACGTGTTCTTGGCTCTTAGGCTGAAAGTCATTCTTTCTGTTAATAGTGGCTTTGCTCAGACCACTGATTCCTGGGATAACATTATATGATACTAAATTCTTCCAGACGTAGAAAAGTTTTGTGGCTTTTTTAGTTATTGGTGATGGAAAAATATACCTTATTTTCCTAACCTGTGTGTCTTGATTTTATGACCAAGTTCATTTCACTTCATCTAATCACTGCTGTTTTAGATTATTGCTTCCTAGGAAAAATATCTTGCATTTCCCTCCTAAATTAGATCTCAATATATCTTTGCCAGAGAATCTGCATTATTTATTTGTCCTCAGTGGTGTTTCTACCACATCTTAAAAAAATATCAGATGAAAATTTCATCAGTGTGCTGTTTATCACTAATGGAATTGATTAAAGAGTTAGAAAGAAAGAAAAAAAAAGTACTCTGAAGGTTAAAAGATCCAGCAATACTAGTCTAAATGAGACAGCACTACGTAGTACCTTTTAAAAAGCAGTGCATTAAGCTGAGAAGCAGCGTGATAGAGTGGCAGAATAAGTAGGATTAAAACTCAGGTCCTCTAAGTCAAATCCCATAACCTTTCTTTGTTGATATGTCTTCTTCTTAATTATAGTTCCAATTTGCCTACTTCTGTGACATTAATCTATAATTATCTTTGGTAGTGTTTAGACAGTTGACTATTCCAGGAATTTTTGCATCTGAAAACAAAGTTTCCCAGGGTCAGCAGTGTCTTAATCCAAAAGGAGCAATGATAGACTCTCCAGCATGACAAATTGTGGAGAGAAGCTCTCTTGGTAGAAGGTTTTCCCCAGTTCCACAAATAATGTTCACAAGACAATGTCTATTATATTTACAGGTACGTAAGGCTGGCCTTGACAATGGTGCTTATTAAATGTGAGATTTCCCAGAGGATACGATGCCTGAAATTATTAATAACAATCGTGAGAAGAGTACTACATCCCTTTATTGACATTTTTCTGCTCTATCCTCAAGTGTAGGATATATTTTATAGAGAAAAATTATCTTACCCCCTTTTATATACAAGTCTCCAGTGAGAACCCAGGTTTGAAGAATAAAATAGAAAGCATTATCCTACTAAAGGTCTAGAGCTTTGAAAAGTTTACTCAGTGTAAACCTCAAGTCTTGGAATTGGAGTTGGAAATTCTGGTTTCTCCTCCTGTTTTCTACTCATTTACTCTGTTATCTTGGACAAACCATGTCACTACCCTGAACTTCAGTTCTTTGTGTATAAAAGAATAACAAAACTTGCCTGGACTGCATCCCAGAAATATGATAAAAATGAAATGAAATTATCATAAAATAATCATTATTTCCACTTAGAAAGTTTTGAGCAAGTGAGTAACTTAGCATGCTGCCAGTTAAACAGGAAAAAAAAAACAAAATAAAACATGTTTAATGCACTTTGGGACAATAAGAATAAGTGGATTTTTACTTCAAATGACCAGAACTCAGCACTGAGGAAAGCTGGTTCAATAACTTATTAGGAAAAGGAAGAACCCAAAAGTAGCCCTTGTCTGAGATCAGCAACTAGATTCAAGTCATTTGATACAGTTTCAGTCTATCAATGCTGAGTATATTCTAGGAAGTTTGACTTAGAGTGTGAGTGAAAACAGGTCTTTAAATAATGATTGGTAATGGAGGCACCCCAGCTAGGCAAAGTAGCAGTTGTGAATAAGTATTGCAGCTCATCAAATTTTGCTCACATAGTATATATACTGTCAAGTATTCACGTATGCTATTAAAGTAATAAGTAAGTACATAATATCTTACATGTATTGATCACTTCATGTGCTCTGTTCCAGGTGCTTTGCTGCAATAAATTATTTAATCCACACAATAATCCTATAATCCATCCTCTTTTATAACCCCCTTGTTTCAGAAGAGAAAATGGAGGCACAGAGAAGTTAAGTAACACACTCAAGGTCACGCTAAGGGGTAGAGCTTGGATTTACATCCAAAGCAGACCAACCATAGAGTCATTAAACAGTGATGGATTTGGGTTTTGTTGGTCCTGAAGCTTATACAATTGGAGGACCCTCTTTAAGTAAAAATACCAAAATTACTGATACAAAATTGCTAAGGCCCCTCACAAGGCCTTGGAAACTTAAACTTTATTACATTCACAGTAAATTCTCCTTGCCTCTACCATGTGTACCATTTTGACTGAGTTGAAGTTTTGGAGAAATGACAGTATCGACATCATTTACATTTTGATTTACCCACAAACTTTTACCCATGTAGATAGTTAATAACTGATATTCCATGTAGTAATAGTTAATATCTAGTATTTCACATTATAATTCAGAAAACGACTAATATCCAATTAGTAGCAGCTACCAGAAATTATTGCTTTTTCCTGGAGGGAAGTAAAAACTCTCAAAAGTGTTTTGTTTTGCTTTGTTTTGCTTATATCACAAAAGGTTTAAGTGGGAAGAAATGGCTATAGAATGGCTAGTAAAGACCCCTCAATTTGGGGATAAAAGAGAGAAGCCTCAAGAGGAAGAGGCGTAGGGAGACTATTTAAGACCATAGGTCTTGGAATCCATCCATTTGGATCATAGACTTGTAAAGCCCAATCTCACCCACTACCCTCAGTTTTCTTATCTATAAAATGGTGATGATAAATGCCTACTTTAAAGGGAGGCAGTGATTGAATGAGATACTAAGTGAAGAATCCTTACTGTAAAGTCTAGCAGATGAAAGTAAGAGCAGAAATAGAAGCTAATAGTAGTTGCCCTGGTTGACTTGTTCAAAGTCATGCAAATGTACTGGTAGAATTGAGGCTGGAATCAAAATCTCGTGATTCCTGATCAAAGGACCTTTTCCAACCCTCTAAATCATTTCATCCCCAAAATGAATGCCATGATGGAAATGACACAGTCATAATTTCAGGAAATCCAGGCATTTCTAGGAGACAGGGGTGGTAAATGGGAACAAAATGTCTGCGCTTTGGGTTCCCCAGGTGAATAGCTACGCATTTTAAGAGTGGGTTTATATAACTTAATGAGGTGTTCCCATTACCTAGCAAGGCTGTTGGTAGAAATTTAGTTCGCATATAGTACTAGCACTTCTTGGGAACTGGAACTTATTGGTCCCGGAGGGAGAAACTTGTTTCTCTGGGAAATTCTATATTCAGGGCCCTGGACCTCCCTCTGTTTTTCTTTCAGTCTCACTACTGAATCCACATGTCAGTAAATCTGAGTTAGAAAACGAACAGTAACACCTGGTTAGAAAAGTTACAAGTAATTTCTTATAGAGTTTTGCTGGACTGGCCTTGCAAATGTTGGGTAAATCCCCACCATGCATTTGACATTAAGCTGGGGACTTGGGCATCATCTGTGTTAGTTGGCATTTCTAAAAGGACAGAAATACATAATCTCTTGGTCATTTTTCTCCGTGACCCAAACAGGTTACAGTTAATGGTGGAACTTTGATAATTAACCTCTTTGAGCCTAATATTCTTCATCTTTAATTGGAGAAATGGTTGTTACTTCATAGGGGTTTGTTCTCATTTAACTAGATAGAGTGGTATCTGACACATGAGAGGTTTCAATAAATGTTAATCCTTATTTTTATTAGTTTGTCCTCTTGCACAGCATTTGACGTAAATAGATGTTTTTCAAAATATCAATTTTTTATAATATAAAGTTTATATTTTTCAATATATAAACTTAACTTTGAGGAATGTTTTAACAAAGTGAAACAGGTTTCTTACTATAGGATTTCTCAGAATCTTTGTGCTAGTATACATTTTGAAACATCAAGAGGGAAGGAAGTACAGCGTATTGGGTTTCCCAAACTCAATTTCTAGGTGCAGTTTGCACATGAATATGCCAGTGTTTTGTAGAACACAGTTTGGGAAATGCAGTCCCTTATCCAGAATAATCTTTAGGAAGAGAGGATGGTCTCTGAACTCTCAAATCAAAGCTGTGACTGTTTATGGAGATTCTCAGAAGTTAAGCAGGAACTGTTGCAGGAGAAGTGGCTTATTTAGAAATGATGGATGAGTCAGGAGGTTGTATGGTCACAGTAAGCTTCATTTTTGGAGAAATGGGATTAATTTCATAGAAGTGTATCTCTTTTTTCTCATTTCCTCAGTAGAGAATCCTGTGTCAGGAAAGTTTTATTGAACACCAAACTTGGCACTCCCTCTTCTAGTGTCCAATGTTGTTATGAGGAAGAGGCTGCCCAGCCAGGGCTGTATCTCCCAGCTGCTTGTCTCCATGTGTGGGCATGTGACCAGTTTTACCAACGGAATGAGAGCAGAAAGGATGTGTGCCATTCTGGGCCAAGGCTTTTAAGCAGTGGTTGTGCCTCCTTCAGGTTTTCTTTCCCTTTCCACTGGATGGATGAAGAAGATGCTATAGCCCCTGTAGCACACAAGGGAAGCCAGGGTCTCTGGACCATCGCCTGGAGGAAAGCTGTGTGCTGAGCAGCAAACCTGATTGGACTATTACACAACGAGAAATAAAATCCTACTGTGTGTGATAAGACACTGATGTTTTGAAATATTTTTGTTACAGCAGCTGATATTCCCTAACACAACCTCCTCCTTTTCTTTTTTCCTGAAGTATTTTCTTCCTTAAAAGAGTTCTATTAAACATTAGCTGAGGGTTCAGTCCTGTGTGAGACAAGGGGTTATGGGAAGGGGAAATAGAGGTGTTCAAGACATAACAAGAAACATAGGTTTCTTGGAGAAACCTATGGTCTGGTCAGAGAGAAAATGATCCAGGACACATACACATACGAGTTAGGACTCCCTGAGCTCCTGCAGCTTGTTACAGTCTTTGAGGTTTTCCTGCACTACAGAGCAGCTTTCTAGGAGACATGGCTACTTTGATTGACTGTGCTTGGGACAGGATGGATGTGGAACAAGTAATGTGCAGGCCGGGGCTTGTAATTCCCTCCAGACTTAGCCTATTAGCCTGCCACCTGCTGCTGAAAAGTCTCCAGATAACTGGTGGCTGCAGTGATGGCTTTTAGTTCCAGTTGAGTAATTCTTTTTTTAAAAAACGAATGAAGGAATTTTTCCACCTTTATTGATGTATGATTGACACATAAAATTGTAAGGTATTTAAAATGTACATTGTGGTGATTTGATATATGTATACACTGTGAAAGGATTCTCTCCATCAAGTTAATGAACACATCCATCACCTGACATATTTACATTTTTTTTTTTTTGGAGAGAGCATTTAAGTTCTACCCTCTTTGTAAATTTCAATTACACAATACAGTGTTATCAACTATATTTATCATGTTACACTTTAAGTCCCTAGCTGAGTAATTCATAATTGTGGGTAAGACATTTCTTCTCAGAGTTTCAACTAGTACTTTGTTTTCTACTTGTTGGGTTCACATACTTATTCATTCAGCAAATCTTTGAGTATGTACACTATGCTAGGTGCCTAGAATGAGCAAACTTCCAACTTTTCTCTCTTGGAGCTCACAGATTAAGATATACCCACAACCCCCAGCAAATGTAACAAAGGCTGTGATAAAGACAGAAGAACTCTGCTCTGGTGGGGTCAGAGGAAGGAGTGATGAACTCAGCCAGAGGGAGTTGGGGAGGAAGCCCACAGGAGGTGTTACTGAGGAGAGTTCTAAAGGAGGAGTAGGAATTTTCAGGAAAACAGGGGAGAAGTGATTAGAAGTTCCGATATGCAGCACTGGGAAAGACAAGGGATTGAGAATAGGTCGAATGTTGGAGAAAGCAAGAAGCTTAGTGTGGATGGTATTGAAAATATCCCCTGAACCTGTAACAGTACCCGTCACAGAGATGGTGCTCAATAAACATTTGTGTACTACATAAATGGCATACTAAGGAGGTTGATATTTATCCTATAAAGGGCTAGATGCCATCAAAAATTTTAAAGTTGATGATTCAGATATATTAAAAAAAGAAAAGCAGAAGATGAATTTCTAAGAAGCATATCACTTGATTATGAGAGAGTCCCTTGGAATACTAAGGCTACAATATAGATTTTCATTATGGGCAATAGAGATGAGGGGGTTATAATGCTGTGACTTTGAAATCTTAACTATGACATTATTTGCTACTACCTTGCAATATCAGGAAAAAGAACAGGCCCTAAGGCAAGCACTGAAAAGCACAGAAAATAAGACTTGGTTGATGAGTTACTTAGTGAGAACATATGTGAATGGAAAATGGGATGTTGAAAACATTCCTATATAAACTGAAGGTTGTTTATCCTATAGTACAATCAATCCCTATTATGTTAGTATAAATAAAGCCTTCAGAGAATCAGAGATACTATGAAATTTTGTTTGCATTCTCATCCACAGATGATGCTAAAAAAGTAATGCAATGAAATCATTTGGAGGTTGCAGACAAGGATGGAAAACTAATTTGAATTCGAAACAAAAGCATCATTTTGAATTGGAAAGCAACTATGTATACATATAGGTTAATGCATTTTCGAAGCAAGGAACTGGAAATGCCAAAGTATCACTACATCTTCAGAGCTATGTTGAACCCAAAGAAGATGATTGTTGTTTCCAAATGGCACTACTGCCCACAATTACGTTGGCAGGAAGTGTAAGGTCCCACTGGAAGCAGTGAGTTTCACCTTCCACCAGGTTTAGTACAATAGGGTCATGAAAAATATCTTGTGCCACCTATTTTAACTAGCAAGAAAATAGTCCAGTTTGACGATGTTTAAAAATTCACATCGCAGTTTAGCTAAGAAATAGTCTCTCATCATCTCCATTTTCTTTCTTTTATGGGGTGTTTTGGCAGAACCCCCTCTGACCATAAACAAGCAGGGCTAGAGGGGAGACGATCTGAGGGCCATTACCTGTGTTCTTCCCCAGGAAAAAAGGCATGGAAAGAGCCCAGGTCTGCTCATTCATAGTTCACTTCCCAGCTTGCTACAGTCCCATCCAAGGTTCACTTTTCTAATGCCCTCTGAATTTGTAAGGGAGTCTTTCAAGGGGATATTCTGACATAATTCATATTTCAAAGGCCCAGGAGAGTCCAGGGGAAGTAAGTTTTCACTGATAAGGGCTACCATTACATTCCCAAGCTTGCTTCTATCAGAAGGCTATCTTTTTGGGTGTTGGTTCCTGTGACCTGGTGTGCTGGATATACCATGCTTGCTCTTGCAGATCTACTTTCTGCCTTGCTTTCTGTTCTTGAAGGTTGACAAGCATGGATAACATCAGTGGGCTCCCTTGCCCTGCACTTTGCCAGATTCCTTCAAACCACATCTCCTGTCAGAGCCTCTCTACATGGCTCTGTGTCACCTGGTCTGGGTAAATGCTTACTGCTCTCATCCCATCAGTCCTGGGGAGGTGATAATGCCCCACTGTTACTACATTCTCCTTGTGGTTTCCAGGTACCCTTCTCTCATCTCTATGAATAGTCTTTTTGTTAATGTCTCCTTAAATTTTGCCAATTCAAGTATTCCATCTAGTTTCTATCTAGTTTCTACTCTAGTTAATGTCAATTTCACTCACAATTGACTCAGCAGGTGCCGCCTCAGGTAGTTGTTACTGTGTCAATGTACCAGTTTCCCAACACTTTATAATTTGCCAGGAAGAAGAAATTATCTTATGTACCTTTAATCCCACATAGCAACCTAACATGGAGCCTGGTGTACTGTAGGTGCTCACTAAATATTGGTTCAGTGAATGACTAGCATGTTAATTGACAATTTTGAGTCTCAAATTTTCAGAGTAGTCAAGAGTAGAACTGTGGTGTGTGTATATATATATATATATATATATATATGTATACAACGGAATATTATTCAGCCATAAAAAATAATTAAATCTTGCCATTTGTGACAACAGGGATGGACCTCGAGGGCATTATGCTAAGTGAAATAAGTCAGACAGAGAAAGACAAATATCATATGATCTCTCTTTTATGTGGCATCTAACAAAAACAAAAAAATAAGCTCATAGATGCAGAGAACAGATTGGTTGTTACCAGAGATGAAGGGTTGGGGTGGGAAAAATGGATGGATGAACTGTTTTTGGTTTTATTTTTTATTTTGAATAAATTGAATAGCAATGAAAAAGAGTGGAATACCTCCAAAGATACTAGAACATTTTTCAGGTGATTTAAAAATTCTCCAAACTTCAAAATTACTTAGAGCAAGAGAATATATATTGCAAATAATTTTTTCAAGTCATGTGTTAAGTACTGTATATTAAAGAGTTGAGGGCTTCCCTGGTGGCGCAGTGGTTGGGAGTCCGCCTGCCGATGCAGGGGACACGGGTGCGTGCCCCGGTCTGGGAAGATCCCACATGCCACGGAGCGGCTGGGCCTGTGAGCCATGGCTGCTGAGCCTGTGCTCCGCAACGGGAGAGGCCACAGCAGTGAGAGGCCCACATACCGCAAAAAATAAATAAATAAATAAATAAAAATAAAAAAAATAAAGAGTTGGGATGAGTTAGCAATTATTTTTAACTGAGCTACTCTTGCATGATCTTATCAAAAGAAATTTTCTTATCTCTGGGTTTCAGGGCAGATCATTATAAGGAGAATGCTTTTTCAAGAGTCAGGATAATAGTAGTTACTGTTTTTTGAGTTCCTATTACTTTTTAGGCACTGTACAAGCATTATCTAACTTAATTTAATAATAATATATCTTGTTATAATTAGCCCCACTTATAAAATAAGAACTAAGGTTTAGGGAAAGTAGATAAGTTACCAAACACACGTGGAGGAAGATCTAGTTTATGTCAAGGAATTACACTTGAGTTGGAGTGTGGGTCGGGGGAAGGCAAGATTCTAACACTTGGTCAGGAGGAAGGGGAATAGCCTCTTCTGGATAGGGAGGTGGTAGAGGGTAAAGGAGAGGAGTAGAGATTTCTGAGAGTGGTAGAGACTTGTTCCCCACTTGCATGCAGTTCCTAAAGCAGTTCTGGCTGTGAGAATCCTGTGGAGGCTGATACTGGTTTCTACTGCAACAATAATCCTGCATTAACAGAGTACTGCAAAACATGGTGGCTTCACTGAAAGTTTGTACCCTTTGACCAGCATCTACCCATTTCCTCTACCTCCTCCTATAGTTAATAATACTGTAATGATACTGTAGTGTATACTTGAAATTTGCTTATAGGGTAGATCTTAAGTGTCTTCACACACATACACAAATGGTAAAGCAAATAAAGCAAACAGTGGCTTAAAATAGCAATCATTTAGAATTGGTCATTCACCAGCAGTTTTACTGGGTTTTGACTGATCTAGTCTGGGCTTAGCTGGGGACTCCACTGACTGCAGGTGTCCAGGTTGGCTGGGGAGGCTCAGCTTCAGTTGGCTGGTGCAGCTCTGCCCTACGTGGCTCTTCACATGCTTAGGACCTGCGTTCAAACTGGGGGATGTTCTCCTCATAGCAATGCTGGCGGCACAGGGAGACAAGTGGAAACATACAAGTCTTCTTACGGTGTAGGCTTGGAACTGACACACTGTCATTCCCACCTCATTCTATTGGCCAAAGCAATTTACATATCTCAACCCAATGTCAGGGGTTGGAGAGATACACCCCTTTGGCGGTAGAAACTGGAAAGTCAAGTGTCACATGACGTGGCTCCTGGGAGGAGTGAAGAATTGGGGGGAAACAATGCAATCCACCACAGCTGAACAGTGATTTTCAGTTCCCTGACTTCAAATGATGTTGACTAGATTTTGATTGGTTTGTATATCCTTTGTCCTATTTTCTGTGGCATTAATTTTCCATGGCCTTGAGAGCAACAGGGAGGGTCTGTGTGGTCAAGTCTGCAGCGTGGAAATGGCACACTGGAAGGGGCACATCTGAGTCAACCCAGCCAGGCCATCACCAGCCTTCATGTGTGCACCAGTTGCAAATTAGCAAGAAACATCCTCTGTTTTCCAACATTAGGTATTCTTATCATTTTGGAGGAAGACAGTCATGAAACTACATATTTTTTTGCTTGTATATCATATAACAGTGAGGTGTAAAATTATGTTATACCAAATCATGGAATTATTTTGAGTCATTTTGGAATTTAAATATTCACATGAACTCTTCTAAGAGCTGGTCCACCTCAGATATGGGGCATGGAGGAAAGCATTTTGAGAGGAAATCATATGCAAATAAACTTGAAACTGGAAATAAACTGGTTTAATATCACCTCTATAGGATCTCTTGTACAAAGAAAGAGAAGTGTTCCATGTCGGTTTACCCCCATGAGGTTCCTCTGGTCTCCATCCCCATCTTTCCCATTCATGGCAAGTTCACATGGGAGCTTGTGCTCATTAACAAAATGTCCCCACTGGGTCTCTCCTCCCAGTGTAACTTGCTCCCTGCCCATGAGGATGGCAGGTGTCATCAAAGATGGAGAGCCTAGATCTTCAGCCTTCCTTAGGCAGCAGCAACTGACCTTTCGTACTTAACATCTTCTTACCTGAAGTTTACTGTTTTCATGCCCTCTTATATATGGTTTGCATATTAATGTTTGTATACTTAGTTATATACATATATAATCTGAACTAATGGCATGTTTTCAAGAATTAACTACAAATTTTGTTTGACCTGTGATTGTCTATCCTGTTTACTGCCTCCCTCCCCATTTTTTTGAGATTTAACTATATTTCAGGTATAGTAATGCTGATGTGCAAAACAGCATGGGAATTTCTGGCATGTTCTGATGAGAACAATTGAACAAAATATTTGGAATTTTGACTTTATTTAAAAACCCAGGAAGAAGTTTACCATGCCTTTTGTACAAAAATGCTCGGCATTATTTTCTAATCAGTGGAGAGGCTGTGCACATTCCCTTGCCCATCCCAAGCCAATCATTTATGGCATTTTTCCAGCATTGATAAAAGAGAGCCAGGGCATAAAATGTCATAAGGAATGCTGGAAAAGAATGAGAAGTAACCCTTAAATATTGCGAATTACCTATTCTTAGCAGCACTGAGTGATGTTGACCCTTGATAGGGATGTGTGTGTGTGTGCTCATTACTCCAAATGGACTATAAGTTCAACTTGCAAAGACTGGTAACAAAATTATAACTGTCCAATAGAAATGACCTGAAATTCATGCAGCTAGATCAAAAGCCTCCCCCAGCTCCAAATGAGCAGTAACTGGAATGAATTACATTATGGAGCCTTCCCAACTGCAGCTTAAATCATTTAAGGCTTGTTTAGTGTGGCACCTGCTGCTCACTTATTTTTAGGAGAGAAAAATGTACATTCTTGAGCATAAGGGACTGAAGGATTTTTATACCCAAGGAAAAGCCTAAATGTGCCAAAATTTTGGAAGTGGAATTTTTAGAAGGGTAGCTTAATTTGTTGCTCTTGCATGAGGTATAAGGGGGCTGAGATCACAGTGGAAAAACTAGCAGCATCATGACCCCTCTCATGTCCTTCCTGTAGGAACCTTGGTGGGAGGCCATTGTAAAGGCTGCTTCCAGCTATTTTTTTCTTTTTTTTTTTTGACCACATGAGCTGCAGACTTCATTACAGCAGGCAAAAGGATGAGCTTAAGGAAAGAAGGAATGAACTGGAATTCCAAATATTTGCTTAATTTTCAAGGGAGCTTCAATCCTCATGATGCTTCAGGGTGAACTTTACATTTCAGAAATGAGAAACCCTGACCTAATTACTTTCTAAGCTCGCTGGAACTGTCATACCTTATGTAACACTCTGATGCCTTTACAAAAATAAGTGTTAGAGGAGAGAGCTGTTGCTGTATCTACATGTGAAAAGGGAATGAGGGCACACATCTGTACGATTCATGCCAGCTGTGAGAGAGCTTTGGTACATATCAATACCTGTGATGTAAGATCACCAATAACCACATATGACTAATTAAGTAAGTTAAAATTAAATATAATTGTAAAGTATAAATACAATTAAATATAAAAACCTAAATGTAAGACTGGAAACAGTAAAACTCCTAGGAGAAAATATAGGCAGAACACTTTGACATAAATTGTAGCAATATTTTTTTGGATCTGTCTCCTGAGGCAAAGGAAACAAAAGTAAAAATAGACAAATGGGACGTAGTTAAACTTAAAAGCTTTTGCACAGCAAAGGAAACCATTGATAAAACAAAAAGCCTACTGAATGGGAGAAAATACTTAAAAAATAATATGACTAATAAGGCATTAATATCTGAAAAACATAAATAGCTTATATAACTCAATATCAAAGAAACCAACCTGATTAAAAAATGGTCAGAAGATCTGAATAGACATTTTTCCAAAAAAGATATACCAATGGGCAATAGGCATATGAAAAGACCTCAACATTGCTAATCATCAGAGAAATGCAGATCAAAACCACAATGAGACATCACCTCATACCTGTCAGAATGGCTGTCATCAAAAAGTCTACAAATAACAAATGTTGGTGAAGATATGGAGAAAAGGGAACCCTAGTATGTTGTTGGTGGGAATGCAAGTTGGTGCAGCCACTGTGGAAAACTGAATAGAGGTTCCTCAAAAAACTAAAAATAAAACTACCATATGATCCAGTAGTCCCACTCCTGAGAATGTATTAGAAGAAAATTGAAACACTAATTCATAAAGATGTATGCATCCCAATTTTCATAGCAGCATTATTTACAACTGCCATTATATATATAAAATGGATTATTACTCAGCCGTAAAAAATGAAATGCTGCCACTTGAAATAACATGGATGGACCTGGAGTGTATTATGCTTAGTGAACTAAGTCAGACAGAGAAAGGCAAACACTGTATGTTATCACTTATATGTGGAATCTAAAAAGTGAAACAATACTTTAATAAAATTTAAAAAAATGAAACAAATGAATATAACAAAACAGAAACAAAGTCTCAGATATAGAGAACAACTTAGTAGTTACCAGTGGGGAGATGGAAGTGGGGAGGAGCAAGATAGGGATAGGGGATTAAGAGGTACAAAGTACTATGTATAAAATAAATAAGCTACAAGGATATATTGTATAGCACAGGGAATATAGCCAATATTTTACAATAAATGGAGTATGATCTATAAAAATATTGCATCATTATGTTATATACCTAAAACTAATATAATATTGTAAATCAACTATACTTCAATTAAAAGACGAAAATAAATATAATTAAACATTCAATACCTCAGTCACAATAACCACCTTTCACAGGAATATCAGCCCACTGTACTGGACATTGCAGATATAGAATGTTTTTATCATCACAGAAAGTTCTTTAGCATAGGAAGACTTAAAAAAAAAAAAAAGTTCTTTAGGATAGCAGTAATAGACCTTTCCCCTACAAAAAAAGACTTACTCTCAGAAAAAGTTTTGGGCAAAGTATTTAAAAATTCCCAAATTAAAAAAATTAATTGAAAACCCATATGTTTGCATGATCTAATTTCTTCTAATTTGTTTGATGTATATTGAAGTTTTGTTTGAATTTTTTGGTGCTTTCCTCCTACATATCGAATAAGTTTCCTGTTGTTCTGCATCAGTGACTTTTTCCCCCAAGTCTTCTGCACTATCTACCCAATGCACTGAGTTTATTCCTACTTCCTTGCTCACACTGATGGTACCTTCTTTAAAGGTACCTTTCCTTTAGAAAGCCTTTCCTTCTCTTTTCTGCTTACCTCAAACCCATCCTCCCTGGAAGGCCTCATTTATATTCCACCTCCCTGTGAATATTTTTCAGACCACTACAGCTCACCTAATTACTTTCTGTTCTGATAATTTGCTGATTTTTTTTTTCTTTTGTATTACCCTTTCTTTCATGTGCTGGCTTTCTTTTCTTAATTAGAATGTAATGTCTTTGAGAACTGGGACTCTGTCTCATATCCTGCTCATCAGATATGACCTTTGCCAACATCCTGAACTCCATCAAATTCAGGAAGTTTAACAAACCTGTAATCTACAGTCATATTCCAGTTTTTTCAGTTGTGCCAATAATGTAGGGTTTTTAGTAGCAATTTTGTTTTTCTCTTATAAGGGCCAGTTCAGGATCGTGTTTTACATTTAGTTATCATGGCTTTTTGGTCTTCTTTACGCTGGGACAGTTCCTCAGTCTTTCTTTGTCTTTCATACCATTGATGTTTTTGATAAAAATACAGGCTGTTTATTTATTTATTTAATTTAAAAAAATTTTATTTATTTATCTTTGGCTGCATTGGGTCTTCGTTGCTGTGCCAGGCTTTTCTCTAGTTGCGGAGAGCGGGGGCTACTCCTTGCTGTGGTGCGTGGTCTTCTTGTGGTGGCTTCTCGTTGTGGAGCACGGGCTTTAGGCACGTGGGCTTCAGTAGCTGTGGCGCGTGGGCTCAGTAGTTGTGGCTCGTGGGCTGTAGAGCACAGGCTCAGTAGTTGTTGCACACGGGCTTAGTTGCTGTACGGCATGTGGAATCTTCCTGGACCAGGGCTCGAACCATTGTCCCCTGCATTGGCAGGCAGATTCTTAACCACTGTGCAACCAGGGAAGTCCCAGGCTGTTTATTTAATATGTCCCTGAATTTGGTTTCTCTGATGTTTCCTCAAGATTGAAACCATGTTTTGCATTTTTGGAAGAACTACTATATGAATGACATTATATTATCTTCAGGTATTACATCTGAAGTAACATCATGTCTTTGTAAGTAGCCCCTTACAGGTGTTGTTAATTTTGATCACTTGGTTAAGGTATTGCCTAATTTTTCCACTGTACAGTTACTGTTTTTTTCCTTTTGTATTTCAACTGTAATCGTGGAAGAGCTACTTTGAGATATAATACCCTTTTCCCCATCAAACTTTTCCGTTCCCCAAATTTAGCATCTGTTGATGATTCTTGCCTGCATCAGTTTTTTACAATGATGGTTGCAAAATGATGCTTTTCTAAATTTATTCCCCTTTTCTCTATTTTTATGTCAGTATTCTATTCTAAGAGTTTTCCCTTTTATTATTCTCTGTGTTTGTTTATAGTATGAATTGATGGATTCTATTTTATTTAATATGTTGTAACTTATTACTGTCCTTTATTTCAGTGATCAAATTTCCTGAATTTGGTCAGTTGGCATTACTTCAAGCTGATCTCCGTGTCTTTGTGACATATCCCCACTTCTTTTTTCAGTTCTTCTTTACTTCACTTTCTGATTCAACAATATGATTCAGACTTATCTAGTACTTTCTTGCCCCAGTCCTGGCATCAGCCATTTCTCCAAGGAGTTATGGCTCCTTTTAGTGGAGAATGGTATTTAGAAACCAAGATCTGGGCACAAATCTGCAATCTGGGCAGGGCTTTGTGGGGAAAGTTTATTTCTACTCAGTGTCCCATCACCTGCAATTGCTCAATTGAGAGATGCCCTATCTTTAAATCAGAAATGTCTTTCCCTTGTTCAAATCTACTTTTTGTCTTTCAGTGTTTTTTCTTTTTAAACAGTTCTCTTCATATAGGTTTTGAACATTTCTTATTAACTTTAAAGTATGTTATCTTTTATTTTTGCTATGATAAATAGAATCTTCTTTTCTATTATATCTTCTGTTAGATTATATGGGCGTGTGAAGGCTATTGATTTTTGCATGTTGATTTTAAAGCCTACCAGCTTGTTAAATATTTTTAATAGTTTGAACTAGTTTTATCTTTATTCTGTAGGGTTTTTCAGGTATACCATCATGTCATCTGCAGGTAGAGATAGTTTTACTTCCTTTCCAACTCATATACCTTGAACTGTTTTCTATTCTCTAGTTGTGTTGGCTAATATCTCAAAGATCGTTAAATGTAGTAGAGACAGTGGTCATCCTTGCCTTTTTCTTCACCCTTGTCAGAACACCTCTAAAGTTTCTCCGTTAGATAAGATGCTAGCTTTAGGATGGAAGTATCCATATTCCATTACCATGTTAAGGTAATGGACCATTCTTATAGTCTCAAGTATTTTTATTAGGAATGGGTGTTCAATTTTGTTAAATGCTTTTTCAGCATTTTTTATAAGATTTTTCCTCTTAAGCCTATTAATCTGGTGAACTATTTTAATGGATTTAATGCACAATATTTGCGTGCCTGGTATAAACTCTTAGTCATGGTGTATTGTTTTCATAATGTGCTGTTGGGGTTTGCTTGCAAATATTTTTTTAAAGAATTTTTGCATCAGTAGCTGTTAGATATATTAGTCTATCATTTTCTCTTTCTTGGAGTTTTTTTTTAAATCAGGTTTAGTTATAAATATCACACATACTTTATAAAAGGGATTTGGAAGTTCTCTTTCATTTTCTGTTCTCTTAAACAATTTATGTAGCATTAGGACTAACTGGTGGCTCTGAAGGTTTAGCAGAGATCTTGTGAAACCACCTGCACTTGTACTTTTTGGTTAGATAGCTCCTTTATGACTTTTGCCATTTATTCTACAGAAGATGATCATTTAAACGTTCTAATTCTACTGAAGTAAACTTTGGTAAATTAAATATTAATAGAAAATTATTCATTTTATCTAGTTTCCTAAATATTTTTGGTAGATGGGGTGAAAATTGATCTCATGATTTAAAACATTTTCTCTGTACTAATATTTATCCATTGTTTCTCATTTTGCATCTTTGTATATTCTCCCATTTTTAATAAATTAGCTAGTAGTTTGTCTATTTTGTTGATTTATTTTAAAGAACAAGGATTTTTATGTATTAATTTATTCTTTGTTTTCTGCCTCATTAACTCTGACTTTTTATCTTTATCGTTTCTTTTCCTTGTGCTTTTAGTTTTCTTTGTTGTCCTTTTCTTGCCTTTTGAATGAGAAACTTAATTTCTTTTTATTCTAAAATTTTATTGATATGTTTTCAAAGCTGTGAATTTTACTCTAATCATTACTTCAAACACATGTCATCGAATCTGATATGCAGTGTTTTTTTAATTTCCCCTTTCAGTGTTCAGTGTTTTTTTATTTCCCCTTTCACTGAAAAATTTTTTGATTGAAGACTCTTTTTTTTCAGATGGAAGGGTGTCTGGGGGTTTTGATGTTATTCTAAGTTTTTAGTTTTATTGCGTTGTGCTCTAAGAGTAGTTTTGTAGTATTTTTACTTTATGAAATTTACCAGCGTTGTCTTAGTGAACTAATACGTGATCAACTATTGTGAATGTGCCCTGTATATTTGAGAACTTATATTCTCTATTATCAGGATGAGTTGTTAGGTATATATTCATAAGATCTACACTATCCACAATGTTGGTTATGTTTTTAGGTC